>NW_026705682.1:0-300000 GCF_029867415.1 Vicia villosa
ATGAGATGCTCGAAGACAGATTGGCAATAGCAGAATTGAAACTTGACTGGATCGTTCTCACATAGCTATTTCTTTTCATAAATACTTTTCAAAACTTTCTGACAATTTCCTACTTCTAGGATTGTTGTCTCCCTATACTAATCCGCCTATCACGGCACCTTTTCAAAAATCAATGCAGCTTATAACTAACATTTTCATTTTTTCTGTTTTGAATACGCGAGCATCCCAATGATATTTTGAATGAACATATGCATTTGAATATGATTGATGTTTACCAGGAAAAACAGGAATAGCATTCCGGACATGTCCCAATTATTTGGACATTATCCTAAACCAGCATCAGAAGGAAGTTTCCCCAATGGAGACACATTCCTCAACAAATCCCTCAAAAAGATTTTTCTTTCGAAAGAAGTCTTATTCCCCAGCAGGGTTGTTCCAGATTACTGTCTTCAGAAGGTGTGATCTCCGCACCCAAACTTGGTCAGATAGTGCATCAGAGGATTATGCATCTTCCTCATTCCCACTCCAAAGGGCGTCACAGTCCGAACTCTCAAAACTACTGTTCATCCCCGAGCAGTAATCAAAGATCCTTCAATAGAACATCCTGGTTCTCAAAGAATTTCCCCAACCCAGGGTACTCAAGCGAGACAGAAGATCATCAACAACCACGATGCCTTCACTTCCAAATGGCTAGCAGGGATTTATTTTCCCAATCACAATGCCTTCATTTCTTGACGACTAAGCTGGGATTTATTTTCCCAATCAGGAGCTTGACACGCTCTAAGCTGCATAAACCATGCATCACATTCACACTCATATTCACATTCACAATCATGCATCATACGCATATTCATACACAACATAACTTGCATATTTCTCCTCTAGCTCGAGGATCTCATATCATACATGCATCATAGACATCGCATATTATTAACTTGATTTTTCAGGTAGACAGATGTCTTCAGCAAAGATGTTCTCACTCACATGCAGTGTTCATCCTGAAACTTATTCAGACAAGCAGTCCTTTCAGATACAATCAAACCAAAGATTCACTCTGAAGAACTCTCATTCTCAACTCATTTATCATCTAACATTGCTAGTCTAAGGCGAAACCTCAGACGGTTCCAGAACGATCTAGCATTACAGATCTAAGGCGAAACCTCAGACGGTTCCAGAACGATCTAACATTACAGATCTAAGGCGAAACCTCAGACGGTTCCAGAACGATCTAGCATTACAGATCTAAGGCGAAACCTCAGACGGTTCCAGAACGATCTAACATTGCAGATCTAAGGCGATACCTCCGACGGTTCCAGAACGATCTAACATTGCAGATCTAAGGCGAAACCTCAGACGGTTCCAGAACGATCTAACATTGCAGATCTAAAGTGATACCTCAAACGGTTCCACAATGATCAACTTTCAAATCCTTCATCAAGATATAATCAACAGATTCATTCTGATGAATAAACCATCAACACATTGTCCAGGTGGCATCCGAAAGCCCATCTCAGGTAATGTTTCAATCTGCCAACAACATTTCACAGACAACATTCAAATGCAACTTCCAACATCTCTGCTGATCAAGGTAAGTGCAAATTTTCAGGGCATCTATTTATTCAATCATCTTCTACCCTCAGATTTCAGACAATCTCTTCAGGTTTAAGAAGATTGAATAGGGGCAACTGTTATACCCCAAAATTTGCCCACTTCTTTTTTCAGGAAAGTTTCAATATGAAAATTAAGAGTCTCATATAAACATGGATTTTTTCAAAATATCCTGACATATGAAGAACTTGGTTTTCAGAATTTTTCTTACACAGTAACTTGGCTTACAGTGGAATTTATTCTTACGCAAACGCCAAATACTGTTCTTTACTTCACAAATACTATTTATTTATTTTACAGATAAATAGTACTAACACAGTTCATGCAGGGTTAAATCTTTTTGCAGGCGCAAAAGCAGGAAACTCACACTGTACTGGTAACAATTGTTTTTGTTTTCCCACTAACTTTTGTGCTATATTCCATTATTTTCAAAATCTTTTCAAATCTATCCTTTCAAATTCAAATCTCAACTTTATTTTATCCATCTCTCTTTTCCCAACAATACCTTACACTTTCTTTCAAATCTCACTACCACTCAAATTTCCTTTTGTACGGAATCACATCATTCCCCAACGTCTCTATCATCTTTCCATTCTATAAATACCTCTCATTCTTCCCACAAATCTCACATCAAATTCTAAATCATCTTTCAAATTTCTACTTCATCATCCATTTTCTTTCTTCTTTCCTAGCAAGAATGGCAAAATGGATAGAGACACTGTTTCTTACAGTCATCACCATTGCTACGGTGATCATGACTTTCTTCTGCCTACACAGTCCTGAGAAGTGTGGACCTGCAATGGTTGCATTCCCAATCCTCTACATGTTATTGATCATAGCATGGTTCATCAACCGTCATTTTTAAAGTTTGCCGTGTTTCTTATTTTCTTAAACGTACCGTCTATTCGTCGTACTGTTCAATAGTATGTAATATTTATACTGTCAGTATTAAATGTTGTACTATTTGTCATAATATTGCTTAATTACTAAGATAATATTTTGTGTGTTTCTGCCAGTCAAATATTTCTATTTCTGTGCATTTAACAATTTTCAGGTTATTATCGGTAATTTTGCCCACATACTGTAAATATCAGTTATTTATTATGTTTCTGTTTTCTAACAAGTCATGTAAATAAATTTTCATGCTTCACACCAAACAAAAACAAAAATAACAACAAAAAAAGAAAATTAACTTTGACAGTTGATTTTTCACTTTAACTGCTGCTTCAGTACACGAACAGTCGGTTGACAGACAAACTGCAGACAGTACAATTCACAGTGATTTGTACAAACAATCAAATCAATCATTCACAATTCAAATTTCCAAGATTTTTGTGTTAGAATTCTTCTGAATATCACATGATTAGCAGAAACTCAACACTGCACAAAAATCAGGTACGCTTAACTGCCTCCTATACAGACAGTCCCTAATCAGGGTTTTTCTTGTTTTAACAGGAGCAACAAGTTTTGAGAACTCAAATGGATTTCATATACATCCATACATCTCAAAGTACCATCATACAAATTTTCAAACTTCAATTCACTCAGACGCACCGTCAGCAGCTCAAACAGTCAACAGACGACCCGTTTGACCAAAAAAGTCAACTGACAGTCAAAAATGAAATTTTTTGTCAAAGTCCATATTTTGTCAAAGGATTCAACATTTGATCATTGGATGATCACAATTCATCAAGGAAAGATCAAAAATCAACAAAACCCTAAGATTCAAAATTAGGGTTTTTGCCTGAAAAGTCAACTCAACTTTGACTGATCATAACTCTCTCATCCTTCATCCAAAAAATGTCAACCAAAGCTCATTTTGAAGGAAATTCAATTATCTTTCAAATGCAATTGATCCCATGGTCATAGCATTCACCATTTGAAAAATATGGCCAAAGACATTACAGGTCATTTTCAAAGTCAACAAAAAGACACTTTTTTCAAATGGACACACAAGGAGAACCAAAAATCATTTTGATATGAGACCAAAGACATTGGTTAGAGGACTCTTTGAGGTTTCCAAAAAGTGCAAGATCTCCTTCATATGACAAAAATTGAAGGATTTACACCTTGTTGAAGTTGGCTAAATTTTGGGAAAATGCATGAAATCAACATTGCTCAAAAATGTTTTTTTTCCAAATGAGTCCAAGTTTTTATGGTCCAAACATCTTTGCCATGTTACTATGGGCCTCCCACGACCAAGACAAAGCCCACATCTTTATTGGCCATTTTTTGCATAATTTTATCTTACTTTAAGATTAAAATTAAAAGGAAAATGCATGGATAATGGTTGCTTGGCCTCCAAGTATGACTCACTTCAAGGAATCTTCATTTTTTCTGCAAGAATTGAAGAGCAAGACAAGAGCATTGAATGGAGTCAAGCTTGGTCAACAATTCAAAGATTTTTAATATTTTAAAAATCAAACTTTCAACAAAGACAACAAAGCTTCTTAGCTTGAGTTCCAAGCAACTTTGGGCTATAAAAGAAGCATCATACATCCACAATAGAAAAGAAGACGAAATATATCAAGGCATAGTCAAGAAACTCATCAAAATTCTCTCAAAATTCCATAACTTTGTAAAATTCAAATTTCATTCTCCAATCAATATTAATACAAATCAAGCTTTTTAATCATCTTCTCCAACATCATAGAGTAAGATTAAACTCTTAATACAAGCACATGAGAGTCGTATAAGACATTCAAAGTTCTTCATGTACATATGCCTTTAATTTTCGTTTTCATATATACAATTAATATCAATGTAAACTAACCATTCTATCATGCTCATAAGGTCCCATGTAGATGATCTGGGTCTTAACATGCCAACTCCCACGTGAAAATTAGCCTATACCATTAACCATTGAACATGAGTGTTCATACTTGAATCCTTTCGAATCCATAGTTACAAGGCTTGAATTGAAAAACTAACACCACCATCGTGTTCAGGAGACAATTTTAAGTCAGTCTGGGTCCTTTTCTTTTTCGTTCATGGCTGTTTTTGTAGGTTTTCAAAAAGCATGGAAATCTGAAGGAAAATCCGCAGGAAATTCCATAAGTAAATCCGCAGCTAATTTCGCAGGTACCAAGGAAGAAGATGATGAATAGTGGCGCTGAAATTTTGACCGCTTGCGTGGCAATTTCTAATCATCCCATTCGCTGGTCAAAAAACGTGGACCCCACGTTGAACCCTTGACTTCAGCATGATCACATGTTGAACCTCAAACCATGTGCATCATGTATCCACGCATCTGGGCCTTTGATCTCCATCAGTTCTTCAATCCAACGCCTCACACATGCAAGCTCACCATGTTCCTTCATTGATTGCCACACCAGATCAGTATCCTTACATTTTTAATTTTATTTTCTATTTTTATTTTAGTTTCTTTGATAAATTAATTAAAAATAGTTAAAAACTTCCAAAAATTCCACAAAAAATATTTTAAACTTCTAAAATAATATATTATTTTATGAAACAAAAATATTTTATTTTTCTTCAAAATTTCAATATTTTTCATAATTAATTAGTATGTATTTGTATATTTGCTTATTAATTATTTTAATTAGTCAAAAAATCAAAAAAAAATTGTTCTTTGTGTTAAATATTGTTTATATATCATAAACTAATTTTGTACATATTTAGGATAATTTTCTCTTTAAGTTTTAATTATTTGTGTAATTATTTGCATAATTATGTTTTGATTAACTTAAAATATCCAAAAACAAATTTCAAAAATTCCAAAAAAATTAGTTTTGTTCTAAAATCAATTAACAAACATTTTGTACATATTCTAAACTTATTTTCTAAGTTTGATCATTTTTTCATCTTTTCTTTATTTTAAAATTAATTAATCATGCATTAATTATATTTAAAATAAATCATAAAAATCCAAAAAATATGCCTTTTATTTCTTGCAATTTAAAATTCCTAGATAAATGTATAGGATGTCAAATTCATGTAAATAGGCTAGTTTACATTTCCCGCACAATCGATGTAGTAGCGTAGATTTACTTTCTGCACTTTACATTTCCGCATTTTAATTTCCAGCACCCATATAAACTGCGTGTATGTCAAAGATAAAACTGAACCGTTAGATCACTAACTCCAAAGATAAAATATCTGAATTCAATCACAATCACATTTGCACCTCCTAGGGTAACCCCTTTTCACTCTTTTCAAAATCAAAGTTACATTTCTACTGTTTCGAGTACAAAATCGAACCTTTTGTTTATATCCGACGAATGGATAGATTTTTAAAGGGAACAAGGATAAAGACCTCCTAACTCAGGGTAGACCTCCTAGGTTGCTTGCTCAAAATCAAAACAAACAAAATTCTCATACACTGTCGTTTTTTTAAAACGAATTTTCCAAAAGACAATATTTTGTATACATCCAAACACGGATCATTACAAAATTAACGTTCTTTTCAAAACATCTTTCGAAAGATAAACAAGCATTTGTATATATCCGCACAAGGATCATTACAAATTCTATTTGCAAAGGTATTTCAAAAACACAGGTAAAGCATTCCGAATCAATTGAAAAGTAAAGCAAATGAGCTAAGCAAACTAAAGAGCCCATGGATAACCATGGATACAAAGGGTGCTAACACCTTCCCTTTGTATAACCTACCCCCTTACCCAGAATCTCTCAAAGGTCTTTTTTCTGTTTCTTTTATAAACCTTTCCTTCATTGGATAAAATAAAAGGTCGGTGGCGACTCTGTAAACTTTTTCAAAAGTGACGCGAAAGCGTCCGATCGACAAAAAAGAGTCAGTTCACGTATCCCACCCACGGAGGGGTATGGCCCGAAAGGACGGTCCACAACTGGTAACTCTCCTTCTATAACTAATGTTCTTCTGGTAGATGGATTAGCTAATAACTTGTTGTCCATAAGTCAATTAAGTGACAATGGTTATGACATAATCTTTGATCAAAAGTATTGTAAGGCTGTAAATTAGAAGGATGTCTCAATCCTAGGCAAGAGAAAGAACAACATTTACAAGACTGATCTTCAAGATCTTAAGAATCAGAAGGTAACTTGTCTTATGTCTGTTAGCGAAGAGCAATGGGTCTGGCATAAAAGATTAGGCCATGCTAGTTTGAGAAAGATTTCTCAGATTAACAAACTAAATCTGGTCAGAGGACTCCCAAATCTGAAATATAAATCAGATGCTCTTTGCGAAGCATGTTAGAAAGGGAAGTTTTCCAAACCTGCATTCAAGTCTAAGAATGTTGTTTCTTCCTATAGGCCGCTAGAACTTCTGCATATTGATCTGTTTGGCCCAGTCAAAACATCATCTTTCAGAGGGAAGAAATATGGATTAGTCATCGTAGATGATTATAGTCGCTGGACATGGGTAAAGTTCTTGAAACACAAGGATGAGTCTCATTCAGTGTTCTTTGAATTCTGCACTCAGATTCAATCTGAGAAAGAGTGTAAAATCATAAAGGTCAAAAGTGATCATGGTGGCGAATTTGAGAACAGATTCTTTGAGGAGTACTTCAAAGAAAATGGTATTGCCCATGATTTCTCTTGCCCTAGAACTCCACAGCAAAGTGGAGTTGTAGAGCGAAAGAATAGGACTCTACAAGAAATGGCCAGAACCATGATCAAAAAAACCAATATGGCTAAGCATTTCTGGGCAGAAGCAATAAACACTACATGTTATATTCAGAATAGAATCTCTATAAGACCTATTCTTAATAAGACTCCTTATGAATTGTGGAAGAATAGAAAGCCCAACATTTCATATTTTCATCCTTTTGGATGTGTTTGTTTTATTCTGAATACTAAAGATCATCTGAGTAAGTTTGATTCTAAGGCACATAAGCGTTTCCTTCTTGGATATTCTGAACGCTCTAAAGGCTACAGAGTATACAATACTGAAACATTGATTGTTGAAGAATCAATCAATATCAGATTTGATGATAAGCTTGGTCTTGAAAAGCCAAAGCAGTTTGAGAATTTTGCAGATATAGATATCTCAATTTCAGAAGCTGAAGAACCAAGAAGAAAAGTATCAAAAGCTGAAGAACCCAGAAGCAAAGGATCAGAAGATCAAGTTGCTGCTTCTTTAGAGAATCTCATAATTTTTGAAGTGCCAACTGTCAGAAGATCTTCTAGACTCACGTCTGCTCACTCAGAAGATGTCATTCTTGGAAAGAAGAATGATCCTATCAGAACAATATCTTTTATTAAGAATATCAGTATGGATCTATGATTATAATGAGAAGATGAGAAGTTCTAACTCTTTTAGAATCAAGGTTAAAGCAAAACAGCTGTCACCAACTTTTCCAAAAGATGAACACGTGTTCACTCTATTTGGACAAGCATGCGTGCAACTGATGAGACGCCGCCCTAGGTAACTATGCAAATCATTTCAAATTTCACGTTATCCCACCTAACGTCATTCATCATTAAATGCGTTTGATTTTCTTGATTCTGTAATTGTTTATTCTCATAATTTCATTGCATTCTTTTTCAAATCCGTTTCTATTTAAACTCCCCTCATCACATCTTTTTCTCTTTTACGCATTCATTTTCTCTCTCTCTCTCTCTCTCTATGCATTTCTGCAATCTGTTTGCCATTTTCTCTAACCCTAAACACAAGAAGAAACCTAGAAATCTCATAAAGGTGCAAATGGCTGCTTCTTTATCCCATATTGCTGATTCTTCATCTCCTTCTCAACAACATCAACAAGAAGAAGAAGAAGTGTTCTTTCCACCACTCACTTGCACAATTCCTCGGGAAGATTTAGAGGTTATCTGTGAGTTGATAGTTGATTTTGATAATCTGGAAGAACATCAGTTTCGTCTTAGAGATAATGTGATCTTTCAAGGATGGTCATCATTATTTCGTGAGTTCTGTGGACCGGTCTATCCTGACTTGGTAAAAGAATTATGGGTTAAAGCTTTCGTCATTCCTAAAGCAATAGTCTCTTTTATTCATGGAAGATTCTTCTCAATCACTGAAGACACATTGCGTATGCTGTTTGATTTGAAAGAGCCTGTTGGTGATTTTGAACTCTCTCGAAGGGCAAACTGGAATCATGTTCTTGCTGAACTATATCCAGATATGACGAAAACAAAAGATGTCAGGGATCTGAAGGACATCTACAAAGTCTGGACAAAGATTCTTCTTGGTTGTTTCTATCACAGGAAAGCAACCCATTCTCCAAACTTTGTCAACAGAGACCAACAATACATCTTGTACTGCATTGGTACTCAGAAGAAGGTTGATGTTGTATACATCATTTTCAATCATATGTGGACTGCTGTAAGAGATACTCGAGATGAGAATAGAACCAAGAAAGGAAATATTATTCCTTTTGGAAGAATCATTACCAATCTTCTGGTTCAAACCAAGATGGTTGAAAGACTGGAAACTGCTGGAGTTGTCAAGGACCTTGTTACTGTCATTGGAAGTATCTTGAATTCCAATACCTTGAGAAAGATGAATCTTATTAAGGTTATTGAACATGTTCCCCAACCTATTCCAGGCGTCAGAAACAGGAGAGGACCTGTGCTAGCTGAGTTTGAAACGATCTTTTTAAATGAACAACCTGATATTAAAGTTCATTATCTGAACGTTGTCAAGAAATGTAGTATTATAGATGCTCGTGCCGGGATCAGTCGTCAGAAAGCCTCAACTCCCAAGCCTGTAGCTTCAGAAGATGTTTCAGAAGCTGCTCCAGAAGTTGTTGCCAACAAAGAAAGAAGGACAAAGCGAAAGTGTGATCTTCCTTCTGTCAATGAGGAAAAGGACAATCAAGAAGAAGTTGTTGCAGAAGTTGATGAAAACGTTGTTGTTGAAATTGAGAATATACAACAAGAAGATGCTGAGAAAAAGAAGAAAGAAGATGTTGAGAATAATGCTGAGAAGGAAGTAGAGAAGAAGAAGAAGAAAGATAAGAAGAAGAAAAAGAAAACTGTTGAAGTTGAAAAGAGGTCAGAAGAAGAAGTGATTCAAGAAGAAGTGAATAAGGAAGAAGAAGAGAAGGAAGCTGCCAGAAAGAGAGAACTTGCTCTAGAAAAGATAAAGGCTGTTTATGAGAAGAAGAAGCGAAAGGCTATGGAAGATGTTTCTGAGAGGCCTCAGAAGAAGAGCTCTTCAGGTATTCATGTTTCTAAACCTAACTCTGTTTCTGTTTTAAATTCAGAATCTGTACCAACAGAAGTTCCTCAACCTTCTCAACCAGAAAATCAACCACAAACAGCCCCTGTTGAATCACCTCAAACTACCAAAGTTCTCACCCCTCCTTCTTCACCCATAACCAATGTTGTTTCTGACCAACCCATTGATACACTTGTCCTTGATATTCAACCCCTTCAAACTCTCTTTTCCCATCAAACAAATATCTCCATTTCTCAACCTCCTCCTCATGCAAACTTTTCCCCCATTGCTAACCCTGTTACCAACAATTCACCTGAATCAGAATCTAAAAGTTCTGGTTCTTTGGCTCAATTGTTTCGTGACTGCAACTTCACTCCTAAACCCCGTCCTGAACCTGAGCTTGTGGTGTTAGACGGTGAGTCATAAGAAGTAGAATCATATCTCTCTCTTGATAGAGAACCCCAACCCTACTTCTTTCTGAACCCAGATTCTGCTATCACCAGACTCAATTCCCGCCGGGAATTTTCTGTTGGTGTACGTTTTGAAATATTAAAACTAAAAATGGAGACAGGTTTAGAGACATTGAAGGCATCACATCATGCCCGGATGGATGATGTTGAATTGAGAAATCTCTGGAGGATCTTCAGAAGGAAGATGAACTCTGAGTTTCTGAAGCTTCAGAAGGCGTGTGAAGCAGAAGCTCTAGGTCATCTTGGATTTCTAAGATCCTATGGAGAATTCTGGGTCAATCATCTCAAGGGTAGGTATTGCTTTGAAGAAAAATAATTCATTGATGAGCTTGCAGCAGATGTATCTGACCAAGCGCCTAGTCTTGACATGGTCGTGTGGAAGCCCCCATATTCTGTTCTGACTGGAGACTTTCAGTCGTTATTCAAATGGCTAAGGGAGAATCCCTCCAAGAAAGCACCAGATAAGGTATATCCTGCTGTTGAATATCCATCAGAAGTTGCTGCTCCTACACCTCCAAGGAATCTGGCTGAGATTCTTCAGGCTCTTGAGAATGAAGATTCTGATATCACTGTTCCAGATTATGCTGAGGATGCTTCTATGTCAGAAGCTGATGCTGAGAAACAAAGTGTTGAGAATCATCCTGCTGATAAACTTCCTGCTCAGGAAAATCAAGATGATGTTCTCATGATAGATGCTGTTGTTGAGCATGCTATTCCTTTGGATGATAGCTGCGAAGCTTCTTCTGTTGAACCGTCTCTTCTGGTGAACACCATGAAGGCTCTTCAAAAGAATCAAGATGCTCTAGCTTCACGTTTGGATAAGCATGAAGATACTCACAATGAGTTTCGCTCATTCATGAAGACGCAGTCTGCAAGCACTTCTGAGATTCAAAACCTTCTGGCCAAGATAGTCTCTAGGCTAGGCTAGTCGTAGTCTTTTGGTCTTAGTTGTTTCTTATTTCTTGCATCTGTTTCTTGCATCTGCTTCTCTCCTTCTGTATCTTCTGATATGTTTTGATGAATCAATGAAACATTATCTTCTCTCATATTGTTTGTTTTTCATCTGAATCTTTTAAATGATTTTCGATGTTATGACAAAAAGGGGGAGAAAACGTGATAATTGATTTGATTTATTATATCAGTTGCTGGGAGTAAGTCTCAACATTCCTAACATTATTTGCAAGTTCTATGTCCTTGAGATTTTTGCAGGATTGAAGATATTCTGAAAAGGCTCAACATGAGAAGCAAATACATGGGGAAAAGCAATTCTATAAAGAGACATGTTCTTGGAATTGAAGCAAGCTTAGTGCTGTGAAGCTTCAACATAAGAAGCAAGAAGGAAGAATGTTCTGATATTCTCGAGGCAGAATATGCTCTAACACATTCTTATTCCTTATATGTTCTGATACATATTTCTTTTAAGAACTTATCAAAGTGTGCTCTGATATTGTTTTAGCATTACTCTGATATATGTTCTTTCTTAAAAGAATGTTCTGATTCATTCATGCTCTGACTTTTGTCGTCTAGTTTGTTCTGAAACATTTCAGGATGTAAAGATGCTCTGATGATGCTCTGGTACATTCAAGAATGTTCTGATACAATCAAGCATGTATTGATTCAAGAAGAAATTCAAAGCTCTGAAGCTGTCCTATGGAAGCAAGAAGCAAAAGCTCTGAATGTTCTGAAGTTCTAGGCAAATGTGAACGTCTCGACTGAAATGGAAAATACTTAGGGAAGTCTTTTATTTATAAATTTTTCCAGTATTTATTTCAGGGGGAGATTGTTAATCTCAGGGGGAGACATATTCATACACTATGTTTATATGCTGATGCTATAACTGTGTAATTGTCTTTGGTCATCTGATATTCTGATTGCAAATTCATATCAATTATATATGTTTTTGTCATCATAAAAAGGGGGAGATTGTTAGAACAAGAATTGTTCTGATCAATATTCTTAGTTTTGATGATAACAATGTATATGAATTTTGTATAAGACAATGTGGTACTCTAATCCTATGCATTTTCCATTTCAGGAAATATTTAAAGAGTATGCACATTTCAGCACTAAGAAGCACTGACTCAGAAGGTTCAAGTATGCAACATCAGAACATGCTCTTGCAAGACATCAGAAGATGGTCAAGCAGAATCAGAACATGGTCTATTGAAGCATCAGAAGAACTTGATATCAGAAGCAGAAGCACTGAAGTTCTTATGGTATCACGCTAGAAGCACTTCAAAGTCAGAAGACAAGAAGATGCTCTGCACCAAGCTGTTTGACTCTGATTAATTCAAACATTGTATCTACAAAGATTAGATCAGAAGCAAGTACAAGATGGCAAGCTAGGCTGACTGACAAAAGGAACGTTAGAAGCTATTAAGGCAAAGTCAGTTAAAGCAGGAAAAGCAAGGCTCGAGGTAGTTGACAAAATAGTGAAACATTAAATGCAATGCTGTACGGATCACGCAACGCATTAAATGCTCCCAACGGTCATCTTCTCAAAACGCCTATAAATAGAAGTTCTGATGAGAAGCTGAATACAACACTCTTTCGCAAAAATACAGAAACACTGTCAAATTCAAAAGCTCTCAAACTTCATCTTCAACCTCACATTACTGTTGTAATATCTTAGTCAGATTTAAGCTTAGAACTTAAGAGAAATATCACAGTAGTGATTATAGCTTATTAAGAAGCATTGTAATACTCTTGTAAGAATTTGTTTACATTAATTTATAAAAGGTTCCTAGAGTGATCAAGGTGTGATCAGAATACTCTAGATGACTTAGAAGGTATCTAAATGGAAAACCATTGTAATCAAGGTTGATTAGTGGATTAAATCCTCAGGTGAGGTAAATCACTCTAAGGGGGTGGACTGGAGTAGTTTCGTTAACAATGAACCAGGATAAAAATCATTGTGCAATTGTTTTTATCTTAAGAGTTTTTAAAGTCACACTTATTCAAACCCCCCCCCCCCTTTCTAAGTGTCTTTCTATCCTTCAGATAAGTCTCTTGGAAGTATAAGAAGCAAACAGTTTTCTCTTAATCCACTATGGTGTTTGAAATGATAGATCTTGAAATCGCCAGCAAAGAAAGAAATTGGTTGAGGTGCTTGCTAGAAGATATTCCCCTAAGAAAAAAATAGATGCCAATTGTCTTGATCCACTACAATAATACCCCATATATTGAAAAATTGAAAGTCGTCCCTACAACGGTAAGAGAAGACAACTTTTTTTAGGACAACAATGTTAGAAAGTTCCTGTCTCAGGGAGGTATTAAAAATGGATCATGTACGTATTTATGAGAACGTAGTTGACCCTTTAATGAAAGGGTTATTTAGAGAGAAATTCCAAAACACATTCAAAAGGATGAGTCTATTTCCATTAGACCAATGAACCAATCATAATGGTAGTATGATTTTAAAGAATGTAAATTGCAAGAATTAGATTCAATGGGTAATAAAAGTAGTGAAGTAATATGGAAATGAACATGCTAATAAACAAGATTCCTAAAGAGATTAGTGGGTGCGGTGATAGAGATTTTAACAAAATGTTTTTTTGGCAAAGCTCAATAAAGCATATTAGAGATTTTAAGACTGGTTAATCTCACAAATCAAACTCAATCCTCTTAGGAGCATCGCACTCTTAAGATATAAACAAACCACACAACCATTTTCCAAATTTCTTCCTCACAAGAAAAATTTCACTTACAAACACTAAGACAATATCAAGTGAAAGAAAAATTTTCTATACGGAAAGAGAAAGAATCAATTATAAGGAAAATGCCAAATGTTGGAAAGTGGTGTGAAATGAAGTGGAGGAAAGCCTCCTTTATATCGTAGTTGGAAAACCAAAAAACGGAAATAATCCATGGGTCGAATTAATAAGCCAATAGGTTTCCATAACGCTCCAATCGATTGGACAACATAATTTTAATCAATTAGCAAGCCCAATAAGGAAATATTAGATATAAAGTCGTTGGAAGTCATTAATGTGATATCACAAGTTCTTTGTATTGATTAGCCCTTCTCCAATTGATTAGTTTAATGCTCCATTCGATTGGCTGGCTTAGAAAAATTTCCCCAATAGATTGCCACAATTTACTAATTGATTTGTTAGTTCAAAAGTAGTTTAGAAAAGTCTGGACACCGTTTTAATCACTTGGATTGGCTTAAAAAAATTTAGAAATTATTTTTAGGTGTGTGTGTGTGCGTGCGAGTTGACTCAGTACTTCTATGCTATTCCCTTACTTTTATAATACTCTCGTCACTCGGACAAATAGACATGACTCGACATACATGACTTGACGAGCTTTCACACGGTTCCATGATTCTTTGCTCGATTGCTTCAGATCATGTAGGCACTTTGATCTCGTGTTTCCTTTTGATAACACATGAGATATTCTGGTTTGATCCCACTACAAAAAATAAAGCTTTTTATGACGAAGCTTTCACCATGTACGATAAAAAACCGCGGGTACAAGTGACCAGAGCGCCTTGCTTTATTTAAATAATAATAATAAATCAATTACCTCAGATTTAAATAAAACCGACATAAATATATGCTCAGGGTAGGAAGTTCGATTCCCAGCTCCTTTTATTTGATATTTTATATGGAACCAAAAAGGCGCCTTTATTTTTTTTATACATTTTACGACGGATATGTTACCTCGGTTTTCTATAAAACCGAGATAAAAACTCCCTATTTTTTATTTTTTCTTCAATAAAAAAGGTGCCTTTATTTTTTGTAGATTTTATGGGATGGTTTGTTGCCTCTATTTTTTAGATTATCCGAGATAAATAATCTTTATTTTTTTAATTCCTTAAGTGTCTATCTAAATCAATTTTCGAGCCTTAATGAAATAACACTTCTTCTCCAAGGAGTCATAATGAACGGAAAACTCTCTCACCGATATGTTATTATTGTTGTTGTTGTACTCCATTATTTTTGTTCTTGTTGTTGCTGTTGTTATCCACTATTGTTGTTCTTGTTGTTCTCCATTATTGTTGTTCTTGCATGTTGTTGTTGTTGAGAAGCATTACTTTAGGTTGTTTTAGGTTTTGGTTTTGGTGTTTTGGATAGTTAATGTACAAACTGCCTCAATAATCAATGAACATGGGGAAGACTTGGACCTCTCAAAGATAATTTACTATAAGTTATAATTTTTATATATGAAGCATTTCCTTTATTTTTGTTTTAGTTTTAGTTTTATTCATATTTAGTATAGGATGAAAGTTGATAGATTAGTGTGTATGAAACCATAGAATGAAACCCCTAAATTAGTTGTAGCCTTAAGCTGACAGATAAAAAACCATAGAATAAAACTGTCATTAAGTAAAATTGCAAAAAGTTCATTTTTTATTAATCATATCTAAATCCTCTGGTTGACAGAAAGTTTAACCAAGTATAGTCTGCTTCATCATCATCATAATCGATGATGACATGCCTTTTCACCTTTCTTCTTATTGAACTCCTATTCCTGAGAGCTCTCCTGGGTCTCAAAGATTCGATACCATGGTCTCTTTCAACAACTTGGACCTCTACATCCACACCAGCTTCTGTTCTCTCAGCATTGGATGAAGTACTCAGTTTCTGTTTTGGTTCTATCATGACTTGGACCTCTTCTTTGATTTCTTTGGATACAGTTTCAACAGAAGTACTCATTTTGATTATTCCTCTTCCTGATTTCTCTGGATGAAGTTCTTTCTCTTTTATATTGACTCTACTGATTCTTCCTCTTCTCTAATCTTTAGAAGTCTAAAAGCTAAAACATTCCATGCATGTAAAGTACTAGTAATTCCTTCTAATTATTGCTTCTTTAATTCTCCACGTTTTCTTATCTTGGAAGTTGGAAAGATCTTCTGGTAGACTATCTACCTTGAGCTGTTGAATGATTACATCTCTCTGTCTTTTCAAAATTTCCCCCTTCTGTGATATTCCTTCCACTCCTTCTTACGCATAATTTGATGTAATTAGGTAGGTGTATATTATAGGTTCCTAATGAATTGTGTCATTGATGTTATTCTTGTTCTTGTTAATTTTGTTCTTGCTGTTGTTGTTCTCCATTACTGTTTGTGTTGTTATGGTTCTCTATCTAGTTCTAAAAATAATAAAAATGCTAATGTTGGGAATTGAACCCATGTGCAGTTATTTTTACCCCTCGACACTTTAATAACTGAGGTGATAAGGGGTAGATTTTCATGAAAACCTACGTTACCTCGCTTCCGTATCCGATGTCAAACGCATTTCACTTCCGACGTTAGATTTTTTTTATAGTGTCCCCATCATTAAGGTTGGAAGTTAATGTCACTGACTTTAACTGTCGTTGTCGTTAATAAAACCTCAGATGAATCTTTCATACATGCAAGCACATAGATCCACATTCTCCCTCTTTTTGAGGATAACAACACATCTATCAGAGAGGTGGTAAAGGAAATAATATAAATGTGTTTGGAGTGATTAACCCCCCTTAATTAAGTAGAGAGTATAATCTACTCCTCCTGATAGCATACTTGTCCCCCTTTTTTTTTAAATAAAAAAGGTAGATAAAGTTATGCAACATATAATCTATGCATACATAAACACATTGATGCACATATATTACATGTAGGCATTTCAATCCATGCATGATTTGTTTAATATTCGTAATTTGTTTCTTATGAAAAAGAAGTTATCTTTAGGAAGAAGTTTGGTAAAAATATTTGCAAGTTGATTAGATGAATTTTTAATTTTTAGTATACATTCCCCTTTTTTCAACACGATCTCTAATGAAGTGGTGCCTAACTTCTATGTGTTTAGCCTAAGAGTGAAGTATAGGGTTTTTCGTGAGGTTTATGGCACTAGGGTTGTCACATCATATTGGGACAACTCCAAGGTTTATACTATAATCACTAAGCTATTATTTCATCCAAATGATTTGAGCACAACAGCTACCCACATCGACATATTCTTCTTTAGTCGTGGATGTAACGACCGTTTTTCTTTAATTATTTATTTATGTGAATTAATTGTGAATGATGTGTTAATTATATGTTTAATGGATTTTATGTTGTTTTATTTGGGAATTGTTAGTGAATAATATAAGTTAATAAATTAGGAGAATTATTGGGCTTAAGGTAGTATTAGTAAGTGAGGGGTGTTAGTTAGAGCCCATTAGTAATTTAAGATAGTAAGGGTTTAACTAAAACAAGGGTTTTAGAGGAAATAGAAATTAGAAGTTAATTTTGGGGTTTTTGGTGAAAGAAGAGAAGAGTAGAGTGAAGAGAAAGAGGAGAGTCTCAAGGTTGAAGATAGAGTTGGCTTCAATCCAAAACCTAAGGTAAGGGTGGGATTCTTTCATGCTAAAGGGATGTATGATGATGTTTTGGGTGGGATTTAATTGTATGTTGCATCCATGGAAGTTGTGTAGAAATTGAATAGAGATTGTTAGGGTTTATGAACAATTGCTTGACTTGATGATTTGAAATGTGTTTAAATTGATGTTATGATGTTATAAGACTCATAATATGTGTTGTATTTGTGTTTATACCATGTATTCTGTGATTGTTCGTGATGTTTGATGTTTTCCAACTTGATTGGGTTGAGTTTAGGGGTTTTGGGATGGGTTTCGTATGCTGTTTTCTGTGTTTGGGGTTTTCTGAAAATCGCCAGTTCGCGCCGCAAACCCTTGTGCGCGCCGCGAACCCTTGACAGAAACTTTGGAAATTCTGGATCTGCTCAGTTCGCGCCGCGACCCCTTGTTGGCGCTGCGAACTGCTTGGCAGAAAGTTGGGAATTTTTGGATTCGCTCAGTTCGCGCCGCGAACCCTGTTTGCGCCGCGAACCCTGTTGGCGCCATGAACCCTGTTTTGCCGAATTTTTCCTAAACTTTGAAATGATGTATCTTTTGAACCGTAACTCCTTTTTAAGTGTCGTTTGAACCTACGTGAAGCCCTAATTGATGTCTTTCCATTGAATATGCTTAGTGTAACTTTGAATACTCTTGGAATCTTCTTGCATTGGATTTTGTTGACATTGGATATCCGGAATTGATTATGTCGTTTAAGTTGATCATGTCGTTTACGTGGATTGTGTTGTTCGAGTCGATTATGTCGTTAAGTGTGATTGTGAATGTGCATCATTGAGTCACATTCATTGCATTGTTTGAGACGGCCCTTGTGGCGAATGTTTGAGACGACCCAATGGCAATTGTTTGAGACGGGAGTTTTACTCCAATGGTACCACATGCATTTGCATTGTTCGAGTTGCATAAGTAAAGTTGTGTGATGAGTCGTATTTGAATATTCGTGTGTGCATAACATGAATGTTATCTTGTGTTGATTTGATGGTTGTTTCGTTGAGCATATGTGATAAATGCCTATGTATGCCTTAATTGAGATTGATATTATTGTTGTTGGTAAGATGTTGAATGATGTGAATAGTAGTAAGTGATATATGTTGAGAAGTTGTGACTGATGTATGATTATTTCTCCGCTTTGAATATTATCATACGCTTCTTTATAATGAATGATATCTCACCCCTTCTGTTTGAATGTTGCCCTCCGTTGGTAACGTGCATGTAATGACGCGGAGTAGTCGTGTACCTATAGCTCGAGTCGGTGTGTGTCAATGCTCTGATACGTAGCACTCAGGGAACGTTGGATTACTTGTTTACGTCTTGTTTCTTGTGTTTATCCTTGTTGAACTTTGTCCTTATGTTATGCTAAGACTTGTTAGATGTATTGAGCCGTGTTTGGCCTTGACATTATGAGTTGTATTGTTGTTGACTTATGATTTTCTGCTGCGATGCAAGTACTTGATTGGCTGACAATGATTAATGATTCCGAGATTGTTCTCATACATGTGTGTTATGTATCTAAGTGATTGAGCATGATATATGTATGCGATGTTTGTTGTTTAAATGTGACGCTCCGAATCGTTATGTTCTAATTGTTTGGAATTTTGTACTCTGATATTCCTCTTTAATTGCGGGGTAGATTTGGGGTGTTACATTAGTGGTATCAGAGCAGGTCGGTCTTGTCCGGCCATGTGTCGTGTTGTAGTGTAGTCTAACAAGCGTATATTGTTGTTTGTGCTGATTGCTTTTGTGTTTTAGTGAAGACTTGTGATGGCTGGGAGGAATGATGCTGCGATAGCTGCTGCTTTGGAAGCAATGGCTCAAGTTTTTGAGAACCAACAGCATGGTGGAGAGAGTGATACTTCTCGGAGTTTGGCTACCTTCCAAAGAGAAAACCCTCCTGTGTTTAAGGGAACTTATGATCCTGATGGCGCTTTGACATGGCTTAAGGAGATTAAGAGGATTTTCCGTGTCATGGATTGCACTCCTGAACAGAAGGTTCGGTATGGGACTCATATGCTAGCAGTTGAGGCAGATGATTGGTGGCTAGAGACCCGTAGGAGATTAGAAGCGAGTGGTGAAGAGATCTCTTGGATTGTGTTTCGCATGGAGTTCTTAAGGAAGTACTTTCCTGAAGATGTCCGTGGCAAGAAGGAAATTGAATTCCTTGAGCTAAGTCAAGGGAACAAATCTGTTGTGGAGTATGCTGCTAAGTTTGGTGAGTTGGCAAAGTTTTACCAACACTATGATGGGCCGAATGGTGAGTTTTCCAAGTGCATTAAGTTTGAGAATGGGTTGCGTCCGGAGATTAAGAAAGCAATTAGTTACCAGAAGATTCGTATCTTTGCTGATTTGGTTGATTGTTGTCGGATCTATGAAGAGGATAACAATGCTCATTATCGTGTGATAAGTGAGAAGAGGGGAAAGGGTTATCAAGGTCGTTGTAAGCCTTATGAAGCTTCGAGTGGAAAGGGCAAGCAGAAAGCGGTTGAGGGCAAGAGAACTAGTGGGGGAGATGCTCCTGCTGGTATTGTGTGCTTCAAGTGTGGCAAGGTTGGTCACAAGAGCACGTCGTGTAATGTTGATGCTAGGAGATGCTACCGTTGTGGGAAGTTTGGTCATGCATCGTCCGATTGTACGCATAAGGATATGGTGTGTTTTAACTGTGGTGAAGAAGGACATATTGGAAGCAAGTGTCAGAAGCCCAAGAAGGAGCAATCTAGTGGAAAGGTGTTTGCCTTGTCGGGAACTCAGACCACTAGTGAGGATTCGCTCATCAGAGGTACTTGTTTCATTAATAGCATTCCTTTAATTACTATTATTGATACCGGTGCTTCTCATTGCTTTATATCTGCTGATTGTGTTAATCGATTGGGTCTTGTGTTGTCTGCCATGAACGGAGAGATGGTTGTCGATACTCCGGCTAAGGGTTCGGTGACCACTTCTCTTGTGTGCTTGAAGATTCCCGTGTCGATTTTTGACAGAGACTTCCTTGTTGATTTTGTGTGCTTGCCGTTGAGAGGTTTGGATGTGATCTTAGGGATGAACTGGTTAGAGCATAACCGTGTTCACATAAATTGCTATGATAAGTCTGTGAGGTTTTCTTCTCCTGAAGAGGAAGGCTTGGAGTTGTTATCGGCCAGACAGTTTCGTTTGTTGATGAAAGAAGATGTTCAAGTGTTCGCGTTGGTTGCTTCGATGTCTGTTGAGAATCAGGCTGTAATAGAAAGTTTGAAGGTAGTATGTGAATTTCCTGAAGTTTTCCCTGATGAAATTCCTGATGTACCGCCTGAGAGAGAAGTTGAGTTCTCTATTGATCTTGTACCTGGTACTAAACCTGTGTCTATGGCACCGTATAGGATGTCTGCATCTGAATTGTCTGAATTGAAGAAGCAGTTGGAAGAATTGCTTGAGAAGAGGTTCGTGAGACCTAGTGTGTCGCCGTGGGGAGCTCCAGTGTTGTTGGTTAAGAAGAAAGATGGAAGTATGAGACTTTGTATTGATTATCTTCAGTTGAATAAGGTGACAATCAAGAACAAGTATCCACTTCCAAGAATTGATGACTTGATGGACCAATTGGTTGGTGCTCGTGTGTTTAGCAAGATCGATCTGAGGTCGGGTTACCATCAGATTAAAGTGAAAGATGAGGACATGCAGAAGACGGCTTTCAGAACACGTTATGGACATTATGAGTATTCCGTGATGCCCTTTGGTGTTACTAATGCACCTGGAGTATTTATGGAGTACATGAACTGCATTTTCCATGAGTATCTGGATCGTTTCGTGGTGGTGTTCATTGATGACATTTTGATTTACTCTAAATCAGAATCAGATCATGCTGAGCATTTGAAGTTGGCATTGCAAGTCTTGAAAGAGAAGAAGTTGTATGCTAAGTTATCCAAGTGTGAGTTATGGCTGAAGGAAGTTAGTTTTCTGGGGCATGTCATTTCTGGTGATGGCATTGCTGTGGATCTGTCTAAAGTTAATGCCGTGTTGAGATGGGATACTCCTAAGTCGGCTACCGAGGTTCGAAGCTTTTTGGGATTAGCTGGTTATTATAGAAGGTTCATTGAAGGTTTCTCTAAGTTAGCCCTTCCGTTGACTAAGTTGACTTGTAAGGGTAAGGCTTTCGTGTGGGATGTTTCTTGTGAAGATAGTTTTACCGAGTTGAAGAAAAGGTTGACGTCGGCACCGATTTTGATATTGCCTAATCCGGAAGAATCGTCTGTGGTTTATTGTGATGCTTCTAAGATGGGTTTAGGAGGTGTGCTCATGCAAAATGGTAAAGTTGTTGCTTATGCATCAAGACAGTTGAGAGTTCATGAGAAGAACTATCCTACACATGATTTGGAACTTGCTGCTGTAGTGTTCGTGTTGAAGATTTGGAGACATTATCTTTATGGTTCTAGATTTGAAGTCTTTAGCGACCATAAGAGTTTGAAGTATCTGTTTGATCAGAAGGAATTGAATATGAGACAACGAAGGTGGTTAGAACTGTTGAAGGATTATGATTTCAGTTTGAATTATCATCCAGGAAAAGCTAATGTTGTTGCTGATGCCTTAAGTCGCAAGACTTTGCATATGTCGGCAATGATGGTTAAGGAGTTGGAATTAATTGACCAATTTCGAGATATGAGTTTGGTATGTGAAGTGACTCCTAAGAGTGTTCGATTGGGTATGTTGAAGATTAACAATGATTTTCTGGATAGTGTCAGAGAGGCCCAGAAGTTGGATGTGAAATTGGTTGATTCGATGATTGGAGTCGATCAAGCTGAGAATGGTGATTTCAAGTTAGATGCGCACGGTGTGTAGAGGTTCCGTGATCGGATTTGTATACCTGATGATGTGGATTTGAAAAGATCTATTCTTGAGGAAGGTCATAGGAGTAATCTGAGTATTCATCCCGGAGCTACGAAGATGTACCAAGATTTGAAGAATTTGCTTTGGTGGCCTGGAATGAAGCGTGACATAGCTCAGTTTGTGTATGCATGTTTGACTTGTCAGAAGTCGAAGGTTGAACATCAGAAGCCTGCTGGTTTAATGCAACCGTTGGAAGTCCCGGAATGGAAATGGGATAGTATTTCCATGGATTTTGTGACAAGTTTGCCGAATACCGTGAGAGGACATGATTCGATTTGGGTAATTGTTGATAGGCTTACGAAGTCGACTCATTTCATACCTATTAACATCACTTATCCAGTTGCGAGGTTGGCAGAGATTTATGTCCATGTGATTGTGAAGTTGCATGGTGTTCCTTTGTGTATTGTTTCGGATAGAGATCCGAGGTTCACTTCAGATTTTTGGAAGAGTTTGCAAGAGGCGTTGGGTTCTAAGTTGAGGTTGAGTTCGGCGTATCATCCTCAGACCGATGGTCAAACGGAGAGAACGATTCAATCTTTGGAGGATTTGTTGAGATCTTGTGTTCTTGAGCAGGGAGGTACGTGGGATACTTATCTTCCATTGATAGAGTTCACATACAACAATAGTTACCATTCGAGTATTGGGATGGCACATTTTGAAGCGTTGTATGGTCGGAGGTGTAGGACTCCGTTGTGTTGGCATGAAACGGGTGAGAGTGTAGTACTTGGACCTGAGATTGTTCGAGAAACTACTGAGAAGGTTAAGTTGATCCGTGAGAAGATGAAAGCTTCTCAGAGTAGGCAGAAGAGTTACCATGATAAGAGGAGGAAGGATTTAGAATTCCAAGCTGGTGATCACGTATTCTTGAGAGTTACGCCGGTTACCGGAGTAGGGAGAGCCTTGAAGTCGAAGAAGCTCACTCCTCGTTTTATTGAACCGTATCAGATTTCTGAGAGAGTTGGTAATGTGGCGTATAGGGTGGCTTTACCGCCTAATCTTTCGAATTTGCATGATGTGTTTCATGTGTCGCAACTTCGGAAGTATGTTTCGGATCCTTCGCATGTGATTCATATGGACGATGTGCAAGTGCGGGATAATCTCACGGTGGAGATTATGCCTATAAGGATTGAGGATCGCGAGACGAAGACACTTAGAGGCAAAGAGATTGCTTTGGTGAAAGTCGTTTGGTCGGGTGCTACCGGTGAAAGTATGACGTGGGAATTGGAGAGCAAGATGCGCGAGTCGTATCCTGAGTTATTCGATTGAGGTAATTTTCGAGGACGAAAATATTCTAAGTGGGGGAGAGTTGTAACGACCGTTTTTCTTTAATTATTTATTTATGTGAATTAATTGTGCATTATGTGTTAATTATATGATTAATGGATTTTATGTTGTTTTATTTGGGAATTGTTAGTGAATAATATAAGTTAATAAATTAGGAGAGTTATTGGGCTTAAGGTAGTATTAGTAAGTGAGGGGTGTTAGTTAGAGCCCATTAGTAATTTAAGATAGTAAGGGTTTAACTAAAACAAGGGTTTTAGAGGAAATAGAAATTAGAAGTTCATTTTGGGGTTTTTGGTGAAAGAAGAGAAGAGTAGAGTGAAGAGAAAGAGGAGAATCTCAAGGTTGAAGATAGAGTTGGCTTCAATCCAAAACCTAAGGTAAGGGTGGGATTATTTCATGCTAAAGGGATGTATGATGATGTTTTGGGTGGGATTTAATTGTATGTTGCATCCATGGAAGTTGTGTAGAAATTGAATAGAGATTGTTAGGGTTTATGAACAATTGCTTGATTTGATGATTTGAAATGTGTTTAAATTGATGTTATGGTGTTATAAGACCCATAATATGTGTTGTATTTGTGTTTATACCATGTATTCTGTGATTGTTCGTGATGTTTGATGTTTTCCAACTTGATTGGGTTGAGTTTAGGGGTTTTGGGATGGGTTTCGTATGTTGTTTTCTGTGTTTGGGGTTTTCTGAAAATCGCCAGTTCGCGTCGCGAACCCTTGTGCGCGCCGCGAACCCTTGACAGAAACTTTGGAAATTCTGGATCTGCTCAGTTCGCGCCGCGACCCCTTGTTGGCGCCGCGAACTGTTTGGCAGAAAGTTGGGAATTTTTGGATTCGCCCTGTTTGCACCGCGAACCCTGTTTTGCAGAATTTTTCCTAAACTTTGAAATGATGTATCTGTCATACCCCAATTTTTGACCTAAGATACCACCTCATATCATAGCATATGCATCATTTGCATCTCTAACAAATTGCATAGCTTGTGTTTGCTACTTGTGACTCAGCAGGGTTTAATCAAGAAATCACTCATCAGTACAAGCAACAATCAATTAGGTTTTTGTTCCCCCTTCATCTCAAATGAATCATCTTCATCAACAATCAACATTTGGTCCTCTAAGATTCATTTCAACAAGCTTAGGGACTTTGAATCAACCAAATTAGGGTTTTGACTGAAGATAGCATACCCCTGATTTTTGCTCAGGATTTGACCTAATGACTTGGGACATGACCTCAAGACCCCAAGTGCATCATTTGACCTAATCCATTGGCTCAAGACATCTCCTACACAAGGATTGATCAACAGTGAAATTTCAAATCATCAGAATAGGGTTTTAAACTATCAGGGACTGAAATCAGGGATCACATTTGGGAAACCCTAAAAATCCCCAGGAAGTCAATCAAAGGTTTCAATCATCTTCAAATAATCCCTATGACAACATCCAATGGAAATTGTGTCTCAATTCAAGATCCACAGTCATCAATTTCATTAGGTCGACAATTAGGGTTTTTTGACCTAAATCACCTAAACAACTGACTTTTTAATCAGAACATAGTGCCACAACTTAAACCATGGCTCAAGGTTTTCCAATAGCTCAATGTGATCCATTCATACCACTCATTTGATGGGGATAGCTTGATTCAGTTGAAATCTCCAAAAAAGCGATTCGTCTGAAAAAGTCAACTGTACAAGATCACCATTGACTTTTGGGAATTTTGGTCAACCTTGACTTTTGAAGTTTTGAATCATCAATATATGATATATGAAGTCATTTGATCAAGAAAAATCAAGAAAATCAATCAAGAATCAAAAAGTCAAAAGTTTGACTTTCCATACTTAGAAAAATTCTAAGTGTTTTTCAATGGTTTTTCCAAACTTTGGAAGGGAATTTCTCAAAATTTCACCTACAAACTGAAAAAAACTTCCAACATGAAAGTTGTAGATTTTGATCCAATAAACAACTTTGTCACATATGATGATTTTCCAAAAGATCAACCATTTAAGAGATATGGAGCTTCAAAGTTGGCATCTTTTGAAAATTTCACTTAAAATCTCATTTTCTTCAAAGTTCATGGATCTTTTTCACCCATTTCCTTAAAGGTCTTGAAGAAACTTTCAACTAGGGTTTTGAAGTACATAACATGATCTTTCCAAAATGTCCAAGAGCATGAAAAAATATGGAGTGTAGCTATGGTTTTAAATTTTGACATTAGAGGTCATTATGCATGAAATTACAAGCCATTTTCACTAAGTTCATACACTATATGGCCTATAATACAAGGGATGACACACCAATGCAATAATTGGAAGATATTTTTCTGGTTTGAGATCAGAATGGAAAGAGATAAGAAGCTTGGCAAAATAACCATGGTTAAGTCACTTTTAACCATATGCATTAAATGAAAGATTCCATTTTATCTCTTAAGCCAAATCATCACTCTTTGATCCACTTGCAAGGGCTTTGTATTCAGAAAGCTTGGCCTATAAATAGAGGTCATTTCCACTCTCCAAATCACACCAAAACCTCACAAATTATAGGTTTTCTCTTTCTTTCTTAAGTTGCAAGTTTCATGAGTTTCAAAGAGGTAGAAATCTCAACCTCCAAACCCTTGAAGTTCTGGCCAAAGTAATGATTCTAACATCTCATAAACATCATATGTGATATGTTTGATCCACTCACACACCCCAAATCACCCCAAAACTCAGAATCATCATCTCACCTCCATGTTTGCATAAAGTGAACCTTAACATGCTAATTCTCACATCAAGCCATATCTGCCCAAACTATCACTTCTAACACCCTCCATATACTTCATATGAATGATCCAAACACTCACATATGACCTGTAACCTCATAATCTTCAAATTCGATTCACACTCCAAAGGCTCTGCAGATCGGGTTCCATAACTTAGCACAGGTGAATTCAAATTGGTCCAAGCATCCAGACACCTTCCATAATCATCATTGAAGCTATTCAGATTGATACAAAGCACCTGTAACACCTCCAAATCAAAATTCAATTCTCAGTTTGGCCGTTTTTGAGGTAAGTACATTTGAAATTCAAACTCTATGAATCATGCATCATAAATGAAATATTGCTTTGCCATCTTGTTTCTGCACTATCACTGATCAATAACCCTCAATCAATTTCATAATTCATTAATCATACACAATTTCAGATTGAATCATAGAATTAGGGTTCTTCGTGTTCATCAGAAAATTGATAGCCTTAGAGTGAAAATAAATGAAATTAAAGGTCACCATCATGTTCCTTATGAAAAAACGAGTGAGATGGACCCTTTACTTGATCAATTTCATTCAGTTTCGAAGATTTTCAAATTCTTGTTGAGGGTTTGTTCTTGGCGCCAGATTTTGTTCAAAGGTTTTTTTGAAATTGATTGAAAATATATTTAATTGGGCGCGTGTTACTTACAAGCCACAAGCGTGGCTCAGTTGGTTGTTGTTTTGGCTGGTGAGAGTGAGGGCGTGAGTTCAAGTCCTTGTGGAGACAAAACCCAATTTTTTAACACTATTTTTCTTATTTTTCTTCACAACTTCATCAATTAATTTAACCAATCAAATTAACTCATTTTTTATTCATTTTTTACACACTTCTTATTTTATATATTTATTTTATGAATATAAAAAAAATCACAAAAATATATTTATTTAATACATTTTTAATTAAGTTTAAAATGACATATTTTTAAGTGTTTTTAAATACTTTAAATATTGTTTTTTATTTTGATTTTTCAAACTTAATCATTTGTAAATATTTTGTGATCAAACCCTAATCATCTAGGTGTTAATTAAGTATAATCTTTGTGTTTATTAATTTGATTTCTTTCAAAATTTCAAACCGTTTCAAAGCGAACGATCACCGTTTTTCAAAATGATAAACCATTTCTTTTTGAGTTTTTCTTTTCAAAAGAAACTATTGATTAAATCTTTTTGGGTTGATCAATTGATCCAAAAAAACCATGGGCCTCCATGTAGGTATAAGTCCCAAGCCCCTTTTGTACATACCCATTCCTTTTTTCTTTGTACAATTTTTCTTTAAACAGAAAACTTCTTTCAAAACAAACTTTCAAATTGTTTTCAAAACGACGAAACCTCGCGTTTTTTTTAACAAAACAATCAACCATGTTTTATAAAATAAAACATGGGCCTCCACATAGGTATAAGTCCCATTCCCGTACATGAAATTAGGTATTTCATTGTACATACACCTTTTTGTACATACCTCGATCGGTTTAGTTTTTAACTTCGAACGACAAATCAAAAAATGAAGGTTTTCTTTAAATCTTCCCAAAAATACCATGGGCCTCCACATAGGTATAAGTCCCAAGCCCTTTTGTAAATACCTATTTACATAGCTTTTGAATAAACTCAAGTGGGTCTCTCCCCGAGTATAAGTCCCGAGCCCCCGTGTATACAAATGGATCATGCTTACAGGTATATTTCCTTCATAAACTCCATTATATACACACACCTTGTCATATATATGTGCTTGTTCATACTTGTTCATATTTGTTCATGTACTTGTTCATATTTGTTCGTACTTGTTCATATTTGTGATTGTGTTATATATATGCTTGTTCAACTTAGTACAACACTAGGTTCCCCATAGCCTCCTATTGGGCTTCGTGCAAAGAATCTCCCTAGTTTAGGTAAGGACATAGAGTATGGTTTCCCGGTGAAATCGCTCTAAGAGCTCAAACCAACTATACCACACCTCCTCTTGGGCTTTGTACAAACGACTTGTCCCTCCCATAGCCTCCTCTTGGGCTTACAATGCAAGGACCCTCGATTGTCCCTCCCATAGCCTCCTCTTGGGCTTACAATGCAAGGACCCTCGAATAGCCTCCTCTTGGGCTTCGTACAAGGACCCACGGGCTTCTTATAAGCATCCCCAATATCCAAATCAAATACCCTAGGAGATTAGACATTTATCATCTCTATGATAGGAGTATCTCATCTATATCATCACAAACAATCAATTAATCAATCAATCAACTTAACTTTTTTGCCACAAGGCTGGCTGATCAATCAAACCTTTTTGCCACCATACTGGCTGATTAATCAAATTTTTTGTCACAAGGCTAACTTCATTGAAACTTTTGCCACAAGGCTGGCTGATTAATCAAAACTTTTTGTCACAAGGCTGACTTCATTGAAAGTTTTTGCCACAAGGCTGGCTAAAAAGCATCTTTATCATTCTAAGCACCATAAGTGGCATGGCCCATGGCTTATAATGAAAAGATTTTCAAACAAAAATCAAACAGATGTATGTGATGATATAGATTAGATACATCGAACATTTAGATGACATTTGTCTCTTTTCCTTTGCTTCCACTAGCATAAGTGGGAACTACGATTGCTCTGACTTTCTCAATATTCCTTTGAGAATACGTAGGCACAAGGTCGTATCCTTGGCGAGCAAAACTTCTCCCTCAAACCACTCAAACCTTAGCACCCGTAGACCCGAGCTACAGATGCTCTGATTCCCTCTAAGGGATATGTATGCAGAGGATCGCGATGATCTTTGCGAGCATAATCAAACAAACACCTTAGGTCCCACCTATTTCAACAGAACCTCTCAATAACATGGAATGAAAAACACAACAAAGAAGCCTATAGAGTACTATAGATACGTTGGGTGCTAATACCTTCCCTTCGTATAACCAACCCTCTTACCCAAGATCTCTCCCCCACTTTTTAGGTTATTGCAACTTTTTTCCTTTTCCTATTCTGGAAACAATAAAAAGTTTGGTCGAAACAAAGAAAAATCATTTTTATGAGCACTCGAGCCCAAAGAAGGCATCAGGTGTCTCATCCGAAAAACAGATAACGATTTTTCCCCGCGACAGAAAAATGGCGACTTCACTGGGGAACATCCTTTTATTGTTTCCAAAGGAAGGGTTAATTCTATTTGCTATATTTTTCATTTCGTTTTTGTTACATGTGTGGTTCTGGTTCTGTTACATGTGTGGTTCTGTTACAAGTGATACATTATGGACAAATCCTAACCCGGATTAAGTACACATAAGAATTAGGTGGAGGGTATAGTCATGTACAGGCGTACGTGAGAATCCTTCCGCTCAGTGGAGGTTCCTTGTTTGTAATATATGTTTAGCATGTTTCGTAGCGAAAACATTATTGCTGCATTGAACTGTAGAAGCTGAGTTGGCCGTAGAACCCCAACCCATCCTGGCCTTATTAGGTTGTGGCGCAGAAACGATTCAGGTGAAGACTTGGATAGTTGTCATGCGGAGAGCCACACTCAGACGAGTTTTTCTTGAGAATATTTCTGGCTCACAAGTTCAGTCGTGCAAGCCGGTAATATCCGAAAGAAGAATGTAGACTCTGACGTATCAATAGAACATGTTGTGCAGGTGATTAACTAGAACTATCCCATTTTTGGTTCTCTGACCTCATGCTCGTGACGTTGGACCTTTGAACCTGTGTGTACCATGTTTGTGTACCATGTTTGTATTACCATGTTCGTATTACCATGTTCGCTTTACCATGTTTGAATATGTGGCATCCATGCATCCATGCATTCATACATTCATTAAAAAACCCATCTTTTTCCATAAAAACATGATTTCTCCAAAGATTTAGAGGATTTTCTTTGCAAACATTATAGGATTAAGTTATGGAAGGGGTAAAAGGGTATACCAAAAAGTACGGTTTCAAAGCGCCTGATGTGGGAAAACTGATAGAATTAGCATCTTCTGTACAAGATCCTTCTAATTTTAGGAAAAGTTATGGAAAGCTTTTGCCTATCCTGAACACTCATGTTGATGAAGGACTTCTCAAGACTCTGGTTCAGTTCTATGATCCCGTCTACCGGTGTTTTACCTTTCCAGACTACCAGTTGGTACCGACCTTGGAAGAATATGCCAATCTTTTGGGTATTCCTGTGTCTGACAAAATACCCTTCAATGGTTTGGAAGCCATTCCTAAGTCACACGTCATTGCAGCAAGTATCCACTTGAAGAAATCTGAAGTAGAGAGTAATTGGACTACCAAAGGAAACCTCCCGAGTTTAACTTCACACTTCCTAATGAAGAAAGCCTTTGATTTCATCGAAACTGGTAGCATGATAGCTTTTGAAGCTATACTAGCCTTGCTCATCTATGGGTTGGTTCTGTTTCCCAACGTCAACGACTTTGTTGATATCAATGCCATAAAGATCTTTCTAATTGGGAATCCTGTTCCGACTTTGCTTGGTGACATGTATTTCTCTGTTCATCATAGGAATCGCCAAGGCGGTGGAATCATTGTATGTTGTGCACCATTGTTGTTCAAATGGATTATTTCACACTTACCTGAGTCTCCTATTTTCACGGAAAACCGAGAAGGTTTGCGTTGGCCTCGAAGACTTATGTCCCTTACTAATCATGATATTCGTTGGTATACCTTGGCTCACTGTGGTACAGAAACCATTGAAAGTTGTGGAGAGTTCGCCAATGTACCCCTCATTGGTACACAAGGAGGAATTAACTACAATCCGGTCCTAGCCCGACGACAACTCGGGTATGCAAATTCAGCTAAACCCATTGGTCTCGCAGTGGAATGCTACTTTTACCAAGAAGGGGATGATCCTCAAAGGTTGAAAACAAGAATAGTGAGAGCTTGGTACGACGTCCGATGGAAAGAAAAAGGTGAGGCAAGAAATTGCATTGCTGTGGACACCTACACCTGCTGGGTAAAGAAAAGAGCAAAGGAGTTTCAAATGCCTTATGTTTATGAAGAACCCATGTTTCCTGCAGTATCTCAACTGCCCAACATTCCCACTATGGAGGAATACCAAGACACTTTAGCCAAGATGAGGTTAGAGAAAGATGCTTGGGAAGATAAGTTTCGTAAAACTGATGTGGAAAATAGAAAGTTGAAGAAAAGAGTGAAAGATCACGAAGAAACTCTCTATTATCAAGATGGATGGCTCATGAGCAAAGATGAGAAGATTCGTCATAAAGACGCTGCAATCAAGAGGTACATCAAAGAAAGCAAGAAAAAGCTTGAAGGTTCAACAAGCAACGCTCCAACTCCTGACGATTGGAAGAATGTTGTTAACAAGCTAAGGACCGAAAAGGCCGAATTGAAAGCTCACTATGGGAAAGAGATCCTGAAGCTCAAGCTGCACAACGCATTTGGTTCTTCGTCTGATGAAGATGCTTAGGATTGTTTAGCTTTTACTTATCATTTGCTTTTGTAAGGAGCTACGCTCCAATGTTGTAACATTTCCCATTATTTCAATAAAAGAATAGTTTGTGTTCAAATGTTTGCAAGAAAATAATCTTTAAAATGTTTGGAAAAATCATAAATTTCTTTTTGCATACATCATTCTGCATATCGAGTCTGTTGTATAGAGTCTCATCTTTTGGATCTTTCTCCAATAGATCGTCAAGCTGTCGCGTCTCAAAGTTTCTCGACCGCGTTCGCAATCAGATCACAGATACAATACTCGTTCAAACAGAAGAAGAGTAATGGAACACTCTGAACAAGAGAATATTGAGCTCCGTGGTACAGTAACCACCCTTCAAGAAAAGTTGGAAAGTCTCACTACTCTGGTTGACTCCTTAATGGCCGCACAGAATCAGCAGCCACCACCCAACAGTCAAGCAACAGTAACATCTGAAGTCACTACTCCAGTTTCTACAGTTGCATTCAGCATTCCATCTTTCTCCATGCCAGAAGGTTGGGGCCCGCCTTTTAGCTTTGGTGCAGGTTTCCGCCATAATGTTTCTGGGGTTCAAACAACCACAACTGAAGCGCCTGCAAAGCAAGGTTCGGCGTTTATTCCACATTCAGGGGTAACTTTTTCCCAGATCACTATGGCACTCTCTCAACCCACTATGACGGTTCCGACCCCTACGGTTCACACTGTTCCTTATGATGGCAATGAGATTTATCATGATCAAGGTGATAGCACAAATCAGCGTAATCTTGTGGAAGATCTCCAAGAACAGTTCAACAAGATTCAACTGGAAGTCAAAGCTATTCGTGGCAAAGATTTGTTTGGGAAGAATGCCCAGGAGCTATGTTTGGTTCCCAGTGTACAAATACCTGCTAAATTCAAGGTCCCTGACTTTGAGAAGTACAAAGGTAGTTCTTGTCCACAAAGCTATCTTGTGATGTATGCTAGGAAGATGTCTAGTTATGCAGATAATCATCAGTTGCTTATCCATTACTTTCAAGACAGTTTGACTGGTGCCGCACTGAAGTGGTACACAGGTTTGGATAGCACTAATATTCGGACTTTCAATGACCTAGGTGAGGCCTTTGTCCGACAATACAAATACAACCCGGATATGGCTCCAGACAGAGATCAGCTCCGATCCATGGCTCAGAAAGACCATGAAGCTTTCAAAGAGTATGCCCAACGATGGAGAGAAACTGCTGCTCAGATTAATCCACCGTTAAAAGAGAAAGAGATGACAAAGATCTTCTTGAATACTCTCAATCCGTTTTATTATGAACGCATGATTGCTAGTGCTCCAAGTGATTTCACCTAAATGGTAAACATGGGAATGCGTCTAGAAGAAGGAGTCCGAACCGGACGTCTAACTAAAGAAGGTGGATCTTCAAGCGAAACCAAAAAGTTCGGAAGTGGTTTCCCAAAGAAGAAAGAACAAAGTGTTGACATGGTATCCCAAGGAAAGCCAAGAGGAAATGTCAATCGTCAACGACAGATTGCTGCTATCGCACCAGCCGTTAATACAGCACCGAATCCGGGATTTACCCCGCAGTTTCAACAATAACAGCCTCAACAGCAAGCTCAACAGTTTAACAACAATCAGAATCCTGTACAAAGAGCTCCACAGTTTGATCCGATTCCAATGACTTACACAGAGTTGTACCCTGCTTTGATTGAAAGAGGTCTTGTTCAAACTAAAGCACCACCACCAGTACCTGAGAAACTCCCATGGTGGTACAAAGCTAAAGTCTCATGCCCTTATCACCAAGGAGAACCTGGCCATGATCTTGAGCATTGCATAGCTTTGAAATATGAAGTTCAGAGGTTGGTTAGATCTAATCTCCTCTCTTTCAGAAATTTGAATCCAAATGTGCAAGCAAATCCGCTGCCCAATCATGGAGGGCATGCTGTAAACATGGTGTATGGATGTCCTGGTCCATATCGAGTCTATAATATTAATTTCTCAAGAGCAGATTTGGTACAAATGCACGCTACTCTCTGTCAAGGGGCGAATTTTCGCCAGCATCACTACGGTTCCTGTAGCATATATTGTGTAGATCCTCATGGATGTTCTATTGTGAGAAGAGATTTGCAAGTTTTGCTAGATAATGGTACTATTCAGATCTACAGAAATAGGAATGAAGATGAAGTTAACATGATAGGATGTTATCCGCATGAGCTTTTAGTCTCAGATATCAACTCGGAAATGCCTAAAGTTAACGTCATCGTTCCTCATTTCAACATGCCTGAGCGCATAGAAGTTACCTACAACAAACCAAGGGTTCCTGTTGCTCCTTTGATCATTTGTCTACCTGGACCTGTTCCTTATGACTCTGACAAGGCAGTTCCATACAACTACAATGCAACAATGATAAAGAATGGACAAGAAGTTCCTTTACCTACTCTTTCATCTGTCGTGAATATCGCCGATGTAAGTCGAGTAACAAGAAATGGACGTGTGTACACTCCACTACCTCCAAAGCAGCCTGTTGCTCAAGCAACCGGGCAAAATCCTGTCAATACACCAGTGGGGAATCCTGTGGAAACTCCTATCAGTAATACAAGCACTGATGTTGGTCAATCCAGTGGAACCAATGTCAATCCTGACTTTGATGAAATTTTGAAGCTTATCAAAAGAAGTGAATACAAGATTGTGGATCAGCTTATGCAGACTCCTTCAAAAATCTCAATACTTTCATTGCTTTTAAACTCAGAAGCCCACAGGGAAGCCCTGATGAAGGTCTTGGATCAAGCTTTTGTAGATCATGATGTGACTGTTGATCATTTTGATGGGATAATAGCTAACATAACAACTTGCAACAATTTAAGCTTCTGTGATGAAGAACTCCCCGAGGAGGGCAGAAATCACAATCTTGCTTTGCACATTTCTATGAACTGTCAATCAGACTCTTTGTCCAATGTGTTGGTAGACACCAGATCTTCCTTGAATGTGATGCCAAAGACGACTCTTGCTCGCTTGTCTTACCAAGGAATGCCTATGAAGTTCAGTGGTGTAGTTGTCAAAGCATTTGATGGATCGCGAAAATCTGTTATCGGCGAAGTCAACCTTCCCATGACAATTGGTCCACCTACATTTCAAATCACCTTCCAGGTCATGGACATTCAAGCTGCTTATAGCTGTCTGTTAGGATGACCATGGATCCATGAAGCAGGGGCAGTAACTTCTACGCTCCATCAAAAGTTAAAATTTGTAACAAATGGAAAATTGGTAACGATAAGTGGAGAACAAGCCTTAATGGTGAGTCATTTATCCAATTTCTCTTTCATTGGTGCTGATGATGTGGAAGGAACTCAGTTCCAAGGTCTCTCTTTAGAAGACGAATCTTCCAAGAAGAAAGCATCAATCTCTTCTTACAAAGAGGCGGTAAAAGTAGTGAAAGATGGAACTACCACTGGCTGGGGGCAAGTTGTGATCCCTACCAAGAATGAAACCAGAGCAGGACTCGGATGTTCACCAACATTCTCAAACTGCACCAAGAAGGATGAAACCCTTCGTCCGATCAAAGAAACGTTCCATAGTGGAGGGTTCCTTAACCCAATTCCTCAAGAGGTCAATGTCCTTATCGAAGAATGCATCGAAGAAGGTCTGCCCGATACTGAAGAAGAATGGAAATGTTATCTCAATGACTCGGGATACATATCTCAGGAAGAACCATATCCTCCTTCAAAGAAATCCAAAGGCAAAGAAACTGAGCCTGTTCCTGCAGAAATCTGGGACACCTTGGGACAACCAAGTGGAAAATTTGATTATATGGTGAAATATACTGCACCTGAAAGTTCAAAGATTGCGATTGAAGATATCCAACCAACTGGATGGGGAGACTCCTTTGAATATAATAGTCAACCAGAAGAGGCTTATCAGCCCTGACAATTTTCTCAGCAGCCTGAAATTACTGAAGATTTCGGCTTCAATGCATCTGCCAAGATTTATAATCCTGAAGATGGTTATTATCACATAAACGCCATTTTTGAAGATGAAGGGGAGGATGGCCCCGCAGTTGACTCAAAAAGTGTCGCTGACAATGAGTCTCTTCATCCTGAAGACTGGGAAATACATCCTGAAAATTCTGAAGATTGTGACTCGTCTTATGCTCTTCAAGAAGTAGAAGAAGACCGTTTCAACTCTACAAAGAACAAGGGTGACAAACCAGGACCTTCAAATCCTGCTCGACCAGCGGTCAATGTCAATACTGAAGATAATTCTGAGGAGAATTTTCCTGAATACATAATACACAGAGGAGTTCGTTGCTACTAGAAAGCTGTCAACGTTCCGAATGTTGTTCGCCGCTCAAAGTAATCACCTCGCTGTTATTTTGACCTCCTGCCTTGCCCAAAGCAGAGAGATGTTTTATAGCGCTTTGCTTTTAAATGTTCCGCCCAAATAACTTTGTGTATAGGGCTTTGTTTTAAAAGTTTCCCTCTTTGTCCTGCCCAAGACAAATGAGTTTGTGTTTAGGGCATTGTTTCAAAAATGAATCATAAATAAAGTGTCATTTTGAATTCCCTACATTATATGTTTTATTTTTGCCTTTTTCTGGAAATAGTAATCCTAAAAAACCAAAAAAAAAAAACTTTTCAAAAAAAATCTGCATACACTCTCGCATTCATAAATTTTCTGAAATAAATATAAATCATATGTGCAGATTTACTATTGAAAAACCCATTGAATGCAATAACCCTATGCCCTCTCCCAACTTTGAGTTTCCTGTGTTCGAAGCCGAAGAAGAGGAAGAAGAAGAGATTCCGGACGAGATCTCTCGATTACTTAAGCATGAGGAAAGAGCCATTCTGCCTCACAAAGAGCCTTTAGAAAGAATCAACTTGGGTTTTGAAGAAGACAAAAAAGAAGTGACCATTGGATCGCTGCTTGATGCTGATATCAAGAGTAAGTTGACAGACCTTCTCAAAGAATATGTTGACGTATTTGCTTGGTCCTACCAAGACATGCCTGGGTTGGATACCAATATTGTTCATCATTACTTGCCATTGAAGCCAGAATGTCCGCCGGTTAAGCAGAAATTGCGAAGGACTCACCCTGATATGGCTAACAAGATCAAAATAGAAGTTCAAAAGCAACTCGACGCAGGTTTTCTTGTCACCTCAGAGTATCCTCAATGGTTGGCCAACATAGTGCCAGTTCCAAAGAAAGATGGTAAAGTCAGAATGTGTGTTGACTACCGTGACTTGAACAAGGCCAGTCCAAAAGATGACTTTCCATTACCACATATTGACATGCTGGTTGATAACACCGCTAAGTTCAACGTCTTTTCCTTCATGGACGGGTTCTCCGGTTATAATCAGATTAAGATGGCTCCTGAAGACATGGAGAAGACATCTTTCATCACCCCATGGGGTACCTTTTGCTACAAAGTGATGCCGTTTGGATTGAAGAATGCAGGCGCAACTTACCAAAGGGCAATGACTACTCTCTTTCATGACATGATGCATAAAGAAATTGAAGTTTATGTGGGCGACATGATAGCCAAGTCCAGCACAGAAGAAGAACATATTGAATACCTTTTGAAGTTGTGTCAACGACTAAGGAAATATCAGCTTCGCTTGAATCCTAACAAACATACTTTTGGGGTTAGATCTGGAAAACTCTTGGGTTTCATTGTCAGCCAAAGAGGTATTGAAGTAGATCCCGACAAAGTCAGAGCTATTCAAGAGATGCCTGCACCAAAAATTGAAAAGCAAGTAAGAGGATTTCTCGGACGATTGAACTATATCTCCAGGTTTATCTCTCAAATGACTGCTACTTGTGGGCCAATTTTCAAGCTTCTCCGCAAAGATCAAGGGGTTGTATGGACTGAAGATTGCCAGAAAGCGTTTGACAGTATCAAGGAATACCTGTTAGAACCACCAATATTGATTCCTCCAGTTGAAGGAAGACCATTAATCATGTACCTTACTGTGTTGGAAGAATCCATGGGTTGTATGCTTGGACAACAAGATGAAACCGGTAAGAAGGAGCATGCTATCTATTACTTAAGTAAGAAATTCACAGACTGTGAGTCTCGTTACTCCATGCTCGAAAAAACATGTTGTGCTTTGGCTTGGGCTTCAAAACGTCTCCGCCAATACATGATCAATAATACTACTTGGTTAATCTCCAAAATGGATCCGATCAAGTATGTCTTTGAAAAGCCTGCATTAACAGGGAGGATTGCCCGATGGCAAATGTTGCTGTCTGAATATGACATTGAATACCGTGCTCAAAAAGCGGTCAAAGGAAGCATTCTCGCCGATCATTTGGCGCATCAACCAATTAATGAATATCAATCTCTCAAGTTTGACTTTCCTGATGAAGATGTCTTGTACTTGAAGATGAAAGATTGTGAAGAACCATTACCTGAAGAAGGTCCTGATCCTGGATCAAGATGGGGCCTAATTTTTGATGGAGCAGTAAACGCTTTTGGCAATGGAATTGGGGCAATCATCATCACTCCCAAGGGTACTCATATCCCATTCTCTGCCAGATTGCTATTTGATTGCACCAACAACATCGCAGAAAATGAAGCTTGTATCATGGGTCTCGAAGAAGCCATTGACTTAAGGATCAAGATCCTCGACATATATGGAGATTCAGCCCTCGTGATCAACCAAATCAAAGACAAGTGGGAAACTTACCACCCTGGCTTGATTCCTTACAGAGATTATGCAAGACGTCTGTTGACTTTCTTCAACAAGGTGGAATTGCATCATATACCTCGAGATCAGAATCGAATGGCAGACGCCTTGGCTACTCTATCTTCCATGTTTAAAGTCAATCATTGGAATGATATGCCTAAAGTCAGAATTACGCGCCTTGAAAGGCCCGCCTATTTGTTTGCAACCGAAGCAGTCATCGATGATAAACCATGGTTCCACAACATCAAACGATTCCTTCAAACTCAAGAGTACCCACTTGGGGCATCAAACAAAGATAAGAAAACTCTAAGGAGGCTTTCTAGCAGTTTCTTCCTGAACGGAGATGTGCTATACAAAAGAAACTTCGACATGGTTTTGCTCAGATGCGTGGATAGACACGAAGCAGACATGTTAATGCATGAAGTGCATGAAGGGTCCTTTGGAACTCATTCAAACGGGCATGCGATGTCCAAGAAAATCTTAAGAGCAGGATACTATTGGTTGACAATGGAATCTGATTGTTGTAGACACGTGAAGAGATGTCACAAGTGCCAGATCTACGCAGATAAGATCCATGTGCCACCGACTCTACTCGACGTTCTCTCATCTCCATGGCCTTTCTCCATGTGGGGTATTGACATGATCGGAATGATCGAACCGAAAGCTTCAAACGGTCATCGTTTCATCTTAGGGGCAATTGATTACTTCACCAAATGGGTCGAAGCAGCATCTTACGCCAACGTTACAAGACAAGTGGTTGTGAAGTTTATCAAGAATAACATCATATGCCGATATGGTGTTCCCAGCAAGATCATTACTGACAATGGTTCAAACTTGAACAACAAAATGATGAAAGAATTGTGTGATGAATTCAAGATTGAGCATCATAACTCTTCTCCTTACAGACCAAAAATGAATGGAGTCGTTGAAGCTGCTAACAAGAATATTAAGAAGATCGTCCAGAAAATGGTCGTCACTTACAAAGACTGGCACGAAATGCTGCCATTTGCTTTACATGGATATCGTACTTCAGTGCGTACTTCAACAGGGGCAACTCCCTTTTCTCTAGTATACGGCATGGAAGCTGTGCTCCCCGTAGAAGTTGAAATCCCATCAATGAGAGTCCTCATGGAGACTAAGTTATCAGAGGCTGAATGGTGTCAAAGCAGATACGATCAGTTGAACTTAATCGAAGAAAAACGTATGACTGCTCTATGCCATGGACAGTTATACCAAGCAAGGATGAAACAAGCCTTCAACAAAAAGGTTCGACCTCGTGAATTTCAAGAAGGTGACCTCGTGCTTAAGAAGATCTTGTCTTTTCAACCAGATTCTAGGGGCAAATGGTCTCCTAATTACGAAGGCCCGTATGTTGTCAAAAGAACATTTTCTGGCGGCGCCATGACTCTTGCAACCATGGATGGTGATGAACTCCCACATCCTGTGAATGCTGATGCAGTCAAGAAATACTTTGTCTAAAAAAGAACAAAAGAACAGCTCGGTAAGTCGAAAACCCGCAAAGGGCGACTTAGGCAAAAATGAGCGTCTCGGTGGACTGAAAACCCGAAAGGGCGGTCCAGGCAAAAATTAGAGACAATAAACAGAAAAAATTCATCCTGGTACATTGAAAACCTGAAAGGGCAATCTAGGAAAAATTTAGGGATTTATGACAAAGTAACTGCATCAGTCCGTACTTCGTCACCTGAGGAGTCTTTTTCATCAAAGGGTCTTCAAACAAATCATTGCCAATCTGAAGCGACAAGCACAGTTGGAACTCAAAGTTGTTAGGGGGAATAGTGGTTATTGCTTTCAATGTAGCCTTTTCCGCATAATTACCATTTCCAACTTTTGTAAATACTCCATGGAATCACGCCTTTAGCTGATTTCCATCCTATTAAATAAATTTGAGTCTTGTGCCCATTTGTTTGCAATCTCTAATTTCGTTTAGCTTGCAAAATGACGCTTTAATTGTGTTATTCGTTTTTGAAAGAAAAGAAAAAATTTTAAATGAATTTACTTTCCTTTTTTCAAAATAAAAGCAAAACTTTCCTTTGAGTTGTGAACAACAGAAGGAACATCAACAGCTATCTCCATAGGATGAATCAAAGATTATGATAGGAAAAGCTCTTCTATCCCCAGTGAAGAAGGTCTTTTATCCCTAGTGAAGAAGGTCTTTTATCCCCAGTAACGAAGATTTTCTATCTCCAGTGAAGAAGTTCTTCCATCTTAGTGAGAAAAGATGCTCGTCTTCCCCAGAGAAGTTTAAAGCACGCAGCATCATTCATCACCTGTGTTATCTACACCGTGTTGAAGAACATTTGCCAAATATCTGGTTTTATTGCGATGTTGGTCCGTCTCCAGTATATACTTCTTTGTCTGTCAGTATCGTCAACATGCATGCGACATTCATGACATTCATCATTCATACATATTTGCATCATTTATGAATTCTTGCATTTTTCAATGTTTGCTTTGAAATCACTTGTTTAGGGTATATCTATCCTATAAAAAAAAAAGGAAAAAAAAAAGAAAAGAAGAGAAAAAAGAAAAAGAAAAACGAAGCAGATATGGGCGTGTCATCTCTCCAGTAGGTTGTCACCCATAAGCAGAAAGAACATCTTCTTTCTCCAGTTCCCCACTGAGATCATTCCTCGTGGAAGAAGGTTGCTTCAGTTTCTCCTTTCAAAACAAAGGAGAAAATCCCCAGTTGAGTTCATGCCTCATGGGTACAAAGTCTTGTTTGACTATTTCTTTCCAATTCATTCTTGGATAGAACCATGTCTTTACCAGAAATTCAAATTCCGATTCCTCAAACAGAGTCGTGAAAAGTAGAACCATAAGCAATAGCCTCATCATCTGAGCAGCTTATTTCTCTTTCAAGAGATTTTTCCTCTCAAGGAAATCAATCAGGAAGACCACTTGACAATCAGGGCCTTATTACGGTTCACAAGGCTGAATAACCAGTAATTTCCCTAACAAAGTCTCCAGGATCATTTTATCACTCGGCTGATAATTGATCTTGTCTTCAGAACCGCTATCACGAGGCTGGTAGTCGGTAACCTTTTGTTCTGGTTATATTATTTAACATGTCTATCACCATGCTAATAGTCGGTAATATTAACCGAACCTTTGAAACTCTTTTACCTTGTCAAGTCTATCACCATGCTGATAGTCGGTAATACAGTTTCATACCTTTCACCTTCGCATTATTAAACAAGTCTATCCATGTGTTGATAGTCGATAATGTCGATAGGTAAGCTTTTTTTACAAAGCTATCATTCCCCGGTGAAGCATACACTTGCTTTCCCGAAAAGAAAAAACGGATTCTCTTCCTAAAACGGATTGAGACATCCTTCTCGATCTCTTGTCCCCAGAGGAGTCAGTTTTGATATCCCTCGGTAAAGATATCCTTGCATCATCCGCAATTTTGGTATCTTAGGTCCAAAATTCGCGTCTTCTGATATTTAAGTCTCTTCCACCCTATCAAAACGAAGATTTTCAATCTTCCTATCTCAGGTTGAAGAAACTTAAATAGGGGCATCTGTCATACCCCAATTTTTGACCTAAGATACCACCTCATATCATAGCATATGCATCATTTGCATCTCTAACAAATTGCATAGCTTGTGTTTGCTACTTGTGACTCAGCAGGGTTTAATCAAGAAATCACTCATCAGTACAAGCAACAATCAATTAGGGTTTTATTCCCCCTTCATCTCAAATGAATCATCTTCATCAACAATCAACATTTGGTCCTCAAAGATTCATTTCAACAAGCTCAGGGACTTTGAATCAACCAAATTAGGGTTTTGACTAAAGATAGCATACCCCTGATTTTTGCTCAGGATTTGACCTAATGACTTGGGACATGACCTCAAGACCCCAAGTGCATCATTTTGACCTAATCCATTGGCTCAAGACATCTCCTACACAAGGATTGATCAACAGTGAAATTTCAAATCATCAGAATAGGGTTTTAAACTATCAGGGACTGAAATCAGGGATCACATTTGGGAAACCCTAAAAATCCCCAGGAAGTCAATCAATGGTTTCAATCATCTTCAAATAATCCCTATGACAACATCCAATGGAAATTGTGTCTCAATTCAAGATCCACAGTCATCAATTTCATCAGGTCGACAATTAGGGTTTTTTGACCTAAATCACCTGAACAACTGACTTTTTAATCAGAACATAGTGCCACAACTTAAACCATGGCTCAAGGTTTTCCAATAGCTCAATGTGATCCATTCATACCACTCATTTGATGGGGATAGCTTGATTCATTTGAAATCTCCAAAAACGCGATTCGTCTGAAAAAGTCAACTGTACAAGATCACCATTGACTTTTGGGGAATTTTGGTCAACCTTGACTTTTGAAGTTTTGAATCATCAATATATGATATATGAAGTCATTTGATCAAGAAAAATCAAGAAAATCAATCAAGAATCAAAAAGTCAAAAGTTTGACTTTCCATACTTAGAAAAATTCTAAGTGTTTTTCAATGGTTTTTCCAAACTTTGGAAGGGAATTTCTCAAAATTTCACCTACAAACTGAAAAAAAACTTCCAACATGAAAGTTGTAGATTTTGATCCAATAAACAACTTTGTCACATATGATGATTTTCCAAAAGATCAACCATTTAAGAGATATGGAGCTTCAAAGTTGGCATCTTTTGAAAATTTCACTTAAAATCTCATTTTCTTCAAAGTTCATGGATCTTTTTCACCCATTTACTTAAAGGTCTTGAAGAAACTTTCAACTAGGGTTTTGAAGTACATAACATGAGCTTTCCAAAATGTCCAAGAGCATGAAAAAATATGGAGTGTAGCTATGGTTTTGAATTTTGACATTAGAGGTCATTATGCATGAAATTACAAGCCATTTTCACTAAGTTCATACACTATATGGCCTATAATACAAGTGATGACACACCAATGCAATAATTGGAAGATATTTTTCTGGTTTGAGATCAAAATGGAAAGAGATAAGAAGCTTGGCAAAATAACCATGGTTAAGTCACTTTTAACCATATGCATTAAATGTGAAAGATTCCATTTTATCTCTTAAGCCAAATCATCACTCTTTGATCCACTTGCAAGGGCTTTGTATTCAGAAAGTTTGGCCTATAAATAGAGGTCATTTCCACTCTCCAAATCACACCAAAACCTCACAAATTATAGGTTTTCTCTTTCTTTCTTAAGTTGCAAGTTTCATGAGTTTCAAAGAGGTAGAAATCTCAACCTCCAAACCCTTGAAGTTCTGGCCAAAGTAATGATTCTAACATCTCATAAACATCATATGTGATATGTTTGATCCACTCAGCCAACCCCAAATCACCCCAAAACTTAGAATCATCATCTCACCTCCATGTTTGCATAAAGTGAACCTTAACATGCCAATTCTCACATCAAGCCATATCTGCCCAAACTATCACTTCTAACACCCTCCATATACTTCATATGAATGATCCAAACACTCACATATGACCTGTAACCTCATAATCTTCAAATTCGATTCACACTCCAAAGGCTCTGCAGATCGGGTTCCATAGCTTAGCACATGTGAATTCAAATTGGTCCAAGCATCCAGACACCTTCCATAATCATCATTGAAGCTATTCAGATTGATACAAAGCACCTGTAACACCTCCAGATCAAAATTCAATTCTCAGTTTGGCCGTTTTTGAGGTAAGTACACTTGAATTTCAAACTCTATGAATCATGCATCATAAATGAAATATTGCTTTGCCATCTTGTTTCTGCACTATCACTGATCAATAACCCTCAATCAATTTCATAATTCATCAATCATACACAATTTCAGATTGAATCATAGAATTAGGGTTCTTCGCGTTCATCAGAAAATTGATAGCCTTAGAGTGAAAATAAATGAAATTAAAGGTCACCATCATGTTCCTTATGAAAAAACGAGTGAGATGGACCCTTTACTTGATTAATTTCATTCAGTTTCGAAGATTTTCAAATTCTTGTTGAGGGTTTGTTCTTGGCGCCAGATTTTGTTCAAAGGTTTTTTTGAAATTGATTGAAAATATATTTAATTAGGCGCGTGTTACTTACAAGCCACAAGCGTGGCTCAGTTGGTTGTTGTTTTGGCTGGTGAGAGTGAGGGCGTGAGTTCAAGTCCTTGTGGAGACAAAACCCAATTTTTTTAACACTATTTTTCTTATTTTTCTTCACAACTTCATCAATTAATTTAACCAATCAAATTAACTCATTTTTTATTCATTTTTTACACACTTCTTATTTTATATATGTATTTTATGAATATAAAAAAAATCACAAAAATATATTTATTTAATATATTTTTAATTAAGTTTAAAATGACATATTTTTAAGTGTTTTTAAATACTTTAAATATTGTTTTTTATTTTGATTTTTCAAACTTAATCATTTGTAAATATTTTGTGATCAAACCCTAATCATCTAGGTGTTAATTAAGTATAATCTTTGTGTTTATTAATTTGATTTCTTTCAAAATTTCAAACCGTTTCAAAGCGAACGATCACCGTTTTTCAAAATGATAAACCATTTCTTTTTGAGTTTTTCTTTTCAAAAGAAACTATTGATTAAATCTTTTTGGGTTGATCAATTGATCCCAAAAAAACCATGGGCCTCCATGTAGGTATAAGTCCCAAGCCCCTTTTGTACATACCCATTCCTTTTTTCTTTGTACAATTTTTCTTTAAACAGAAAACTTCTTTCAAAACAAACTTTCAAACTGTTTTCAAAACGACAAAACCTCGCGTTTTTTTTAACAAAACAATCAACCATGTTTTATAAAATAAAACATGGGCCTCCACATAGGTATAAGTCCCATTCCCGTACATGAAATTAGGTATTTCATTGTGAAGGATAGAAAAACACTTAGAAAGGGGGGGTTTGAATAAGTGTAGTCTTAAAAAACTTGAACGATAAAAATAAATTGCACAGTTATTTTTATCCTGGTTCGTTGTTAACTAAACTACTCCAGTCCACCCCCGCGGAGTGATTTACCTCATCTGAGGATTTAATCCACTAATCGTAACAGATTAAAATGGTTTTCCACTTAGCCCACGACTAAGTCTTCTAGAGTATCCTGATCACAACCTGATCACTCTAGGAACAAATGCTTAGACACAAGCTAAGACTTTCTTAGAGTATCCTGACCACCACGTGATCACTCTAAATACAACTGCTTAGACACAAGCTAAGACTTCCTAGAGTATTCTGATCAACACTTGATCACTCTTGTTACTTACAAATTAATGTAATCAATTCTAAGAGTATTACAAATGCTTTTGAAAAGCTATAATCACAACAGTGATATTTCTCTTAAAGTTTAAGCTTAATCTCACTAATATATTACAGCAGCAATGTAGTGAGCTTTGATGAAGATGAAGTTTCTGAGCTTTTAATTGAACAGCGTTTCAGCAAGTTAATATTCACAGAATTTGGTTCAGAGTTGTTGTTGTTGTTCTCCTTGCTTCTCATCAGAACTTCATATATATAGGCGCTTGAGAAGATGACCGTTGGGTGCATTTAATGCTTTGCGTATTCCGTACAGCATTGCATTTAATGTTTCACGCTTTTGTCAACTACCTCGAGCCTTGTTCACACTGTGTCTACTGACGTTGCCTTTAATAGCTTCCAACGTTCCTTTTGTCATTCAGCGTAGCCTGCCACTTGTACTTTCTTCTGATCTGATGTTTGAGAATACAACGTTTGAAAATCATCAGAGTCAAACAGCTTGGTGCAAAGCATCTTCTTGTCTTCTGACCTTGAAGTGCTTCTGAGCGTGATACCATCAGAACTTCAGTGCTACTGCTTCTGATCTCAAGTTCTTCTGATGCTTCCATAGACCCATGTTCTGATTCTGCCTTGACCATCTTCTGATGTCTTGCCAGACCATGTTCTGATGTTGCATGCTGAACTATCTGAGACAAAGCTTCTGAGCGCTGATTTGTGCATACTCTTTATATATTTCCTGAAATGGAAATTGCAATGTATTAGAGTACCACATTATCTCACACAAAATTCATATCCTTGTTATCATCAAAACTAAGAATATTGATCAGAACAAATCTTGTTCTAACAATCTCCCCCTTTTTGATGATGACAAAAACATATATAAATGAAATGAATTTGCGATCAGAAAGAGAAGACGGCTAAAGACAAATTACACAGCTATAGCATAAGCATGTGAATATGTCTCCCCCTGAGATTAACAATCTCCCCCTGAGATGAATAATCTCCCCCTGAAATAAATACTCGAAGAACTTTAATAATAAAAGACTTCCCTGATTATTTCGGTAGAGACGATCACATAAGCTTCTGTCTTCTGATAATTCATAGCTTCTGACTTCTGCTTCCATTGGACAGCTTCAGAACTTGAATTTCTTTAGATCCCTAGAACACTCACAGCTTCTGATTTCTGCTTCCATTTAGGACAACTTTAGAACTTGAATTTCTTTGATCTTCAGAACATTCACAGCTTCTGATTCCTGCTTCCATTTAGGACAGCTTCAGAACTTGAATTTCTTTGATCTTCAGAACATTCACAGCTTCTGATTCATGCTTCCATTTAGGACAGCTTCAAAACTTGAGTTTTCTGGATCTTTAGAACATTCACAGCTTCTGATTTCTGCTTCCCTCGGATAGCTTCAGAGCTTTGAATTTCTTCTTACATCACTTCATGCTAGATTGTATCAGAACATTATTGAATGTACCAGAGCATCATCAGAGCATCTCTACATCCTGAAATGTTACAGAACAAAACTAAACGACAAAAGTCAGCATGAATGAGTTAGAACATAAAATGTGTATCAGAACACAAAATATGTATCAGAGCCATATAAGCCATATAGAATATATCATATCCAATAGACAATGTATCAGAGCAAATAGACAATGATTTGGATCATATTCTATTATTAGAATTTCTGATCATTCTTCCTTCTTGCTTCTGATTCTGAAGCTTCCTAGCACTCAGCTTGCTTCAAGAATCCAAGAGCTATTTCTGATCATTCTTCCTTCTTGCTTCTGATTCTGAAGCTTCCTAGCACTCAGCTTGCTTCAAGAATCCAAGAGCTTGATTCATTTTGTTGCTTCTTATGTTGATCTTGAATCTTTGATTCCTGCAACAACACAACTTAAAAACATAGAACTTTGCAAGTTCTGTTAGTAAATGTGGAGCCTTTTTACTCGGTAACTGATAATATTAATCAGATCATTTATCATATATTTTCTCCCCCTTTTTGTCATAACATCAAAAAGCATAAAAGATTCAGATGTAAAGCAAGAGACAAAAGGGAAGAAACATAAATAACTTTTCATTGATTTCAACAAGAAGGATTACAAAAGAGGAATGCAGGAAAACAGATGCAACAAGGAAAGAAAACTACAAAGACTTAAAGCCTAAGACTCTATCCTACGCAAAGACTGCGCAAACAACTCAAGAACCCTCTGGTCTTCAGTTTGTTCAGCCATGAAAGCTTGAAAACTCTTCATGCCTGTCCAGACTAGAACCTCCACTGTAGGAGAGATCCAAGAGACCAAAGAGGAAGTGAGGGACAGTTCATAGACAGGGAGCTAATGTTGCAAACGGGCTCCAGTGACTCAAGAAGGTCTTCTTCCTTTGGATAAATGTTGATAACAGCATTGAAGAAGAGATCTGTCTTGAAAGAGACTTGGAGAGCCATCCCAAGATATGCTTCACATCCTGTAACTGATTAACCCTTCCATCTGTTCTCATTGAGTTGAAAGGATTCATGATGAACGCTAGGTTGAAGATGAATGAACTAGGGTTTATGCCAAAGAAAAACTTTGTTGGACAAGAGAGAAAAAGAAACAGAAAGAGAGCCAAGACTTATTGAAAAAAAAATGCAACGAAATGAAGGAATAAATAGAGGGAAAAAGAAGAGGGAAACGTTCGAGGAATATAAAAAAGAAAAGAAGGACAATGAAAGAAATGATGAATGACATTTAATGTAACATGACGTGAGGAGAGATAATAATGACAAAAGACGAGATTTGCACAGTTACCTAAGTAGACGTCCCCTCAACTGCACGCACGCTTGTCCAGAAATAGTGAACACGTGTTTACCATCTGGATAGCCAGTTACAGCTGTTTTGCTTTTAAAGAGATTCTGAATCAACTTAGACAATGAAACGTTAGTAATAACTGAATCACAATTTCTAATTGATTTCAATCAGAACTTCTTAAAAAAAATCCAATTTCATTTCAGAAGATACTCATACATAAGATCTTCTCATCTTCTCATTCTGGGCATAAATCCATACTGATATTCTTCAGAATGAACTTAAACCTATCTTCAGCAAGGAGTTTTGTAAAGATATCAGCCCATTGATGGTCTGTATCCACAAAGTTTAAAGATATAACACCCTTCTGAACATAGTCCCTTATGAAATGATGTTTAATCTCAATATGTTTAGCTTTTGAATGTAAAATAGGATTCTTAGATAAACATATAGCAGAAGTATTATCACAGAAAATAGGAATGTTAATCTCATATATCTGATAATCTTCCAGCTGACTTCTCATCCAGAGCATTTGTGTGCTACAACCAGCAGCAGCAACATATTCTGCTTCTGTTGTTGAGAGGGCAATAGTAGCTTGCTTCTTGCTGTACCATGAGATCAGATGACTTCCAAGAAATTGACAACTTCCAGAAGTGCTCTTTCTTTCTATTCTATCTCCAGCATAGTCAGCATCACAGAATCCTACTAAGTTGTAGTCTTTAGATCTTCTGTAAACTAAACCAACATTAGTAGTACCTTTCAGATACCTTAGAATTCTTTTAACCGCTATTAAATGAGATTCTCTTGGATCTGATTGGAATCGAGCACACAAACAAACACTAAAGAGAATGTCAGGTCTAGAAGCAGTTAGATATAGAAGAGATCCAATCATACCTCTGTACAACTTCTGATCTACCTTCTTACTTACCTCATCCTTACCCAGTACACATGTTGGATGCATAGGAGTTTTGGCTTCTTTGCTTTCAGAAAGATTAAACTTCTTCAGAAGTTCTTTCACATACTTCGTTTGATGAACATAGGTTCCATCGGAAGTTTGGTTGATTTGAATCCCAAGGAAATACTTGAGTTCTCCCATCATGCTCATTTCAAATTCAGCCTGCATAGACTCAGCAAACTCCTTTCCAATTGTAGCATTAGATGTTCCAAAGATAATATCATCAACATATATTTGACAAATTAAAATATCCTTTTTAAATGTTTTACAAAAGAGAGTAGTGTCCACTTTTCCTCTAGTGAAATCATTTTCCAGAAGGAAAGAACTCAAACGTTCATACCAAGCTCTGGGAGCTTGTTTCAGTCCGTATAATGATTTCTTTAATTTGAAAACATGATTTGGAGACATGGAGTCTTCAAAACCAGGAGGTTGGTGAACATAAACTTCTTCATCTATATAACCATTTAAGAAGGCACTCTTGACATCCATCTGATAAAGAGTGATGTTGTGTTGAGTGGCAAAAGAAATTAATAGACGAATAGATTCTAACCTGGCCACTGGTGCAAAGGTTTCTGTATAATCAATCCCTTCTTGCTGACTATAACCCTGAGCAACCGGTCTGGATTTGTTTCTTACCACTTCACCTTTCTCACTTAGCTTGTTTCTGAAAACCCACTTAGTACCGATGATGTTAAATCCTTTTGGTCTAGGAACCAAGTCCCATACATCATTCCTTGTAAACTAATTTAGTTCTTCTTGCATGGCAATTATCCAGTCTGGATCTTCTAGAGCTTGATCAACAGAAGTTGGCTCGATCAAAGAAACAAGACCTAATTGACATTCTGCATTGTTCTTAAGGAATGCCCTTGTTCTGATGGGATCATCTTTCTTTCCAAGGATCACATCTTCTGAATGAGCTGAGGCAAGTCTAGGTGATCTTCTGATAGTTGGTTCTTCAGAAATCCTAAGATTCTCTAAAGATGCAGCAACTTGATCTTCTGATCCATTGCTTCTGAGACTGCCAGCTTCTGCAGCTTTGCTTCTTGATTCTTCAACTTCTGATATATCAATATCAAAATCTGCAAAATTCTCAAACTGCTTTGGTTTTTCAAGACCAAGCTTATCATCAAACCTGATATTGATTGATTCTTCACAATCAATGTTTCAGTATTGTATACTCTGTAGCCTTTAGAGCGTTCAGAATATCCAAGAAGGAAACATTTTTGTGCTTTGGAATCAAACTTACCAAGATGATCTTTAGTATTCAGAATAAAACATACACATCCAAAAGGATGGAAATATGAAATGTTGGGCTTTGTGTTCTTCCACAACTCATAAGGAGTCTTATTTAGAATAGGTCTGATAGAGATTCTATTCTGAATATAGCATGCAGTGTTAATTGCTTCTGCCCAGAAATGCTTAGCCATATTGGTTTCATTGATCATGGTTCTGGCCATTTCTTGTAGAGTCCTATTCTTTCGCTCTACAACTCCATTTTGCTGTGGAGTTCTGGGGCAAGAGAAATCATGGGCAATACCATTTTCTTTGAAGAACTCCTCAAAGAATCTGTTCTCAAATTCGCCACCATGATCACTTCTGACCTTTATGATTTTACACTCTTTCTCAGATTGAATCTGAGTGCAGAATTCAAAGAACACTGAATGAGACTCATCCTTGTGTTTCAAGACCTTTACCCACGTCCAGCGGCTATAATCATCAACGATGACTAATCCATATTTCTTCCCTCTGACATATGCTGTTTTGATTGGGCCAAACAGATCAATGTGTAAGAGTTCTAACGGCCTTGAGGAAGAAACAACATTCTTAGACTTGAATGCAGGTCTGGAGAACTTGCCCTTCTGACATGCTTCACAAAGAGCATCTGATTTGAATTTCAGATTGGGGAGTCCTCTGACCAGATTTAGTTTGTTAATCTGAGAAATCTTTCTCAAACTAGCATGTCCTAATCTTCTGTGCCAGACCCATTGCTCTTCAGAAACAGACATAAGACAAGTCACCTTCTGATTCTTAAGATCCTGAAGATCTGTCTTATAAATGTTGTTCTTTCTCTTGCCTGTAAATAGGATTGAGCCATCCTTCTGAATTACAGCCTTGCAAGACTTTTGATTAAAGAATATGTCATAACCATTGTCACTTAATTGACTTATGGACAATAAATTATGAGCTAATCCATCTACTAGAAGAACATTAGAAATAGAAGGAGAGTTACCAGACTTTATAGTTCCTGAGCCAATAATTTTGCCCTTCTGATCTCCTCCGAATTTCACTTCTCCAGCAGATTTAAGCACCAGGTCTTGGAACATAGACCTTCTTCCTGTCATGTGTCGCGAGCATCCAGAGTCCAGGTACCATGACATGTTGTGCTTTTCCTTCTTTGCAGCCAAGGATATCTGCAATAGGAATAATCTTTTCCTTAGGTACCCACATCCTCTTGGGTCCTTTCTTGTTAGTTCTCCTCAAGTTCTGATTGAACTTGGGTTTAGCAAAATATTTAGCAGGAGGAACAGTATGATACTTCTTATTCTTAGTTCCATGATATTTCTTAGGTTGTGTCACATGCTTCTTGGTGTGTGTTATGTGAAAACTTTGTGCATGTGATGTGTGCTTAATATCATGGGAGTGGCCAAATTTAAATTGGTTATACAGAGGCTTGTATGATATTTTCATATCATCCACATATTCAAGCTTGTATGGGATTTCACCCTCATAACCAATGCCAACTCTCTTGTTCCCAGACACAGCATATATCATAGAAGCTAGCTGAATTCTGCCAATACTTCTAGATAAGAACTTCCTGAAACTTAAATCATATTCTTTCAGAATATGATTCAGATTGGGAGTGGATTTTTCTGAATCAGAAGGAGATCCAACATTATTGGATAATTTTAAAACTTTTTCTTTTAATTCAGAATTTTCCAACTCAAGCTTCTTAGTTTCAAATTCAAATTGCTTTTTCAGCTTTTTGTATTTAATACTAAGATGAGCTTTTAATTCAAGAAGCTCTGTTAGACTGGAAACTAACTCTTCTCTAGATAGTTCAGAAAATACCTCTTCAGAATCTGATTCTGATGTAGATTCTGATCCATCATCTTCTGTCGCCATCAGCGCAAAGTTTGCCTGCTCTCCTTCAGAGTCTGATCCTGATTCTGATTCAGAATCATCCCATGTTGCCATAAGACCTTTCTTCTTATGAAACTTCTTCTTGGGATTCTCCTTCTGAAGTTTCGGACACTCATTCTTGTAATGTCCAGGCTCATTGCACTCATAGCAGACAGCCTTCTTCTTGTCAGATCTTCTGTCACCAGAAGATTCTCCTCGTTCAAATTTCTTTGAACTTCTGAAGCCTCTGAACTTCCTTTGCTTGCTCTTCCAGAGTTGGTTTACCCTTCTGGAGATCATGGACAGTTCATCTTCTTCTTCAGATTCTGATTCTTCAGGATCTTCTTCTCTAGCCTGAAAAGCGTTAGTGCATTTTTTAACATTAGATTTTAAAGCAATAGACTTACCTTTCTTCTGAGGTTCATTAGCATCAAGTTCAATCTCATGACTCCTCAGGGCACTGATCAGCTCTTCCAAAGAAACTTCATTCAGATTCTTCGCAATCTTGAATGCAGTCACCATTGGGCCCCATCTTCTGGGCAAACTTCTGATGATCTTCTTTACATGATCAGCCTTGGTGTAGCCTTTGTCGAGAACTCTCAATCCAGCAGTCAGAGTTTGAAATCTTGAAAACATCTTTTCAATGTCTTCATCATCCTCCATCTTGAAGGTTTCATACTTCTGGATTAGTGCAAGAGCTTTGGTCTCCTTGACTTGAGCATTTCCTTCATAAGTCATCTTCAAGGACTCATATATGTCATGGGCCGTTTCCCTGTTAAATATCTTCTCATACTCAGCATGAGAGATAGCATTCAGCAAAACAGTCTTGCATTTGTGATGATTCTTGAAATCTTTCTTTTGATCATCATTCATTTCGCTTCTCGTGAGCCTTACACCAGTAGCTTTAACAGGATGTTTGTAACCATCCAACAGAAGATCCCATAGATCAGCATCCCGACCAAGAAAGTAACTTTCTAATTTATCTTTCTAATACTCAAAGTTTTCACCATCGAATATTGGTGGTATGGTGTAACCATTGTTACCATTACCATTGTAGTATTGCTCAGCTGAGCCAGATGTAGATGTTTGAGTTTCACCAGCCATCTTTTACTGAAGCGTTTTTCTCTTCCTGAATCTTTTCTAAACACGGTTAAGTGCTTGCACCTTAGAACTGGCGCTCTGATGCCAATTGAAGGATAGAAAAACACTTAGAAAGGGGGGGGGGGGGGGGTTTGAATAAGTGTAGTCTTAAAAAACTTGAACGGTAAAAATAAATTGCACAGTTATTTTTATCCTGGTTCGTTGTTAACTAAACTACTCCAGTCCACCCCCGCGGAGTGATTTACCTCACCTGAGGATTTAATCCACTAATCGTAACAGATTACAATGGTTTTCCACTTAGCCCACGACTAAGTCTTCTAGAGTATCCTGATCACAACCTGATCACTCTAGGAACAAATGCTTAGACACAAGCTAAGACTTTCTTAGAGTATCCTGACCACCACATGATCACTCTAAATACAACTGCTTAGACACAAGCTAAGACTTCCTAGAGTATTCTGATCAACACTTGATCACTCTAGTTACTTACAAATTAATGTAATCAATTCTAAGAGTATTACAAATGCTTTTGAAAAGCTATAATCACAACAGTGATATTTCTCTTAAAGTTTAAGCTTAATCTCACTAATATATTACAGCAGCAATGTAGTGAGCTTTGATGAAGATGAAGTTTCTGAGCTTTTAATTGAACAGCGTTTCAGCAAGTTAATATTCACAGAATTTGGTTCAGAGTTGTTGTTGTTGTTCTCCTTGCTTCTCATCAGAACTTCATATATATAGGCGCTTGAGAAGATGACCGTTGGGTGCATTTAATGCTTTGCGTATTCCGTACAGCATTGCATTTAATGTTTCACGCTTTTGTCAACTACCTCGAGCCTTGTTCACGCTGTGTCTACTGACGTTGCCTTTAATAGCTTCCAACGTTCCTTTTGTCAGTCAGCGTAGCCTGCCACTTGTACTTTCTTCTGATCTGATGTTTGAGAATACAACGTTTGAAAATCATCAGAGTCAAACAGCTTGGTGCAAAGCATCTTCTTGTCTTCTGACCTTGAAGTGCTTCTGAGCGTGATACCATCAGAACTTCAGTGCTACTGCTTCCGATCTCAAGTTCTTCTGATGCTTCCATAGACCCATGTTCTGATTTTGCCTTGACCATCTTCTGATGTCTTGCCAGACCATGTTCTGATGTTGCATGCTGAACCTTCTGAGACAAAGCTTCTGAGCGCTGATTTGTGCATACTCTTTATATATTTCCTGAAATGGAAATTGCAATGTATTAGAGTACCACATTATCTCACACAAAATTCATATCCTTGTTATCATCAAAACTAAGAATATTGATCAGAACAAATCTTGTTCTAACACATTGTACATACACCTTTTTGTACATACCTCGATCAATTTGGTTTTTAACTTCGAACGACAAATCAAAAAATGAAGGTTTTCTTTAAATCTTCCCAAAAATACCATGGGCCTCCACATAGGTATAAGTCCCAAGCCCTTTTGTAAATACCTGTTTACATAGCTTTTGAATAAACTCAAGTGGGTCTCTCCTCGAGTATAAGTCCCGAGCCCCCGTGTAAACAAATGGATCATGCTTACAGGTATATTTCCTTCATAAACTCCATTATATACACACACCTTGTCATATATATGTGCTTGTTCATACTTGTTCATATTTGTTCATGTACTTGTTCATATTTGTTCGTACTTGTTCATATTTGTGATTGTGTTATATATATGCTTGTTCAACTTAGTACAACACTAGGTTCCTGTCATACCCTAATTTTTGACCCCCCTGAGATGACATATCTTTAGGATTTTCATCAGGTCAAAGCAAGTACCCAGAGCAGTCACTTCTTCATCTGGCATTTAATCAAGGATGCTCAAAAACAAGAAAACTCAGGCAAAGGATCAATCAATAGAAGGATTAGTCTCTAAGACTCAAGAGCTTCATTATTTCACCTATGATTGATTAGACACCCAGCCATCTAAGTACAGAGTTACTCAGGTCACCAGACTAGGGCTTTTTTTTTTGAGCCTATCAAGGACTAAACTCAGGGATCACCTTTGGGAAACCCTAAAAATCCTTAGGGGACCATTCAAAGACATCAATCATCTTCAAATAACTCATATGCCAAGATCCACTGGACATTACACCTCAATTCAAAGTCTACAGTCATCATTGTCCTCTGGTCGACAATTAGGGTTTTTGACCTAATTCCCCAAGATAGTTGACTTTTTAATCAGGGCATGGATCCAAAACTCAATAAATGATTCAAGAGTCTCTACTACCTCAATATAATCCATTTACATCATTCATTTGAGGAAAAGATCTTGATTCTACACAAAAGTCCAAAATCTCACCATATCTGGAAAAAGTCAACTGTATGGGATCACCATTGACTTTTGAGATTTTTGGTCAAACCATGGCTTTCAAGGATCAATATCATCAATATATGGATATTAAAGTCATTTGACCAAAGAAATTCAAAGAAATTCATCAAGGAGCGAAAAGTCGGGAATTAGGGTTTTTTGAGGCATGGTGAGAACTCAAAATTTCACCTACACAACTCAAAAAACTTCCAACATGAAAGTTGTAGATCTTGCAAAATAAAACAACATCTTACAATGGAACTTTTTTCAAAAGATCAATCATTTAAGAGTTTTGGAAATTTTGAAGTTTTAGGTCATAAACACTTAGAAAATTTTCTAAGTGTTTTAACCTAATTTTCTTCCAACTTTGGCCTCATTTTTCACAAATTTGCCAAAGGATTCTGAAGAAACTCCAAACTAATGATTTGAAGTAGATGTTTAGGGCTTTCCAAATTGTGTTCAACCTTCTCCAAATTCATTTTGAGCTAGGAGTTATGCTTGTTCAAAGTTGGCCTCATGAAGTAAAATTATAGGTCATGCATCATTTTGGAACTTTGCAATTTTGTGCATATGACCTCAATTATGGATGCTACACGACCCATAACACATCTGAAAACATGCCATGCATTCATTTTCACCATGCCATGATAATTGAGGAATATTCTAAAAACAAGAACATGTGATTATGTAATGATTACATTTGAGAATTTATGGCAAATTGATGAATCACCCAAGGAATCTTCTCACCAACCAATTAGAGCTCACTTTGTATCTGAAATGTTCCCTAAGATCAGATAGAATCAATGGATAGGGAGCTGGCTCGAAAATGCAATGATCACACTTGGATATTCTTTGAAATTTCTTCATGGCTAAGAAACCAAATTCACTTCACTAAGCAAGCTCACTCTCTCAATCAGTACTGAATCATTTGCCTATAAATAGGAGAGCATACCTCAGTAGAAAAACACACCAAAGCAACCATATTCCTTGCTTTCTCTTTCTCTTCTCATGCTTATTATTTTTCAAAGTTCTTTGGCAAGAAGAATCGTTTTCTTCAAACCAGAGCTTATCTTTGGAAAGTAAGCATTCTAACATCTCAAGGGAGGTCATTTGAGGTGATACAAGCACTTGGATCACTTCTGTAAGTGGAGGAACACCATTGTTGCTCTCACTTTGGAGCAGTTGCAGTTGGAGGTCCATAGTGCAATTCAGAAGGTTTCCAATCAAGCCAAGCATCCAGGCACGTTCCATAGGAGGTAGTGAAGCTGTTCAGATGGTTGCAGCTCATCTGTAACTCAAGAATCATCACTCTCCATGTTCACTTGAAGCTCAAATCGAGGGAGGTCCATAGAACAATTCAGGAGGATTGAGGTTACAACAAGCATTCAGTTAGCATCACTGAGTCACAAGGAAGCTTTTGGGATCATTCATACAAGCCCAGTTGCTCTCTATCATCCTCACGACCTCCATTTTCAGAGGTAAGTTTCTGAACTCCACCTCTTTAATTTAAGCATTCTTTTAGAAATAGCTCGATTCTATCTTGTTCAGCATCATCAGAGGATTGAAAACCCTCTATCATCATTCATTTATCTTTCAGTATAGTCATTTAATTTGATTTTTAAATTTTAGGGTTCTTCACGATTTCTGGTAAATTAGTTAGATGTAGTTAATATAAATATATATTAGTTATACATTTAGAACCATGAGTGAATTTAGAACAAGTTTCATGTTTACACCTGGACCATTGGTTGAGATTTGAGAGAATCAGAATTTCAAAAATGTTGGAGCTTGAGGTTGAAGACGAAGATGGAGGGTGGCGCCATTTTTTAAATCTCTGAACAAAGTTTATTTTATTTTGAATGGAATGCGTTTTACAAACGAATTCATCGTTTGCCCTAGTGGCCTCACATACGCCCTTAGTCTCCTCATGCCTCAAGTCTAGGGTTCGAATCCCCCTCGCCCCAGACTTTTTGATTCTTTTATTTTTCAATGATTTATCACTTGTTTTGAAACATAACCAAATGAGTGAGAGTTGCTATCACCATGCGCGCGTTGGCTCAGTGGTGTGGTTTTGGGTGTGTGACCTAAAGGGCGTGAGTTCAAGCCTTGGTGGAGACATTTCTAAATTTTTTATCACTTTTCACACCTATTCTCTTCACAACTTCACATGATTATTTAACCTATCAAATTAAATCATTTTCACTTCATTTTTCACACACTTTTTATTTAATATACCTATTTTGTGAATAATCAAAAAAATCATAAAAATATTATTTATTTCATGTATTTTAATTAGGTTTAACATAGTATGTTTTAAAGTGTTTTCTTAAAAACTTTAAATATATATATTCATTTTGTTTTAACCTAATTATTTTGAAAATAAGTTTATGATAAAACCCTAATTGTTTAGGTCTTAATTAGGCATAGATCTTTATTCTTTACCTTAATTAAGTTGACTTTTTGTCAATTTTCAAAACTGTTTTCAATCTCCGTTTAAATCAAATGATTAAGGTTTTCAAACAACAAAACCTTATATCATTTCAAATCATTTTCAAAACTGCTTTTGTAACCAGTACTGTAAAGTACTGGGCCTCTAATAGAGTGTAAGTCCCAAACACCTTCTCTTCTTAGCTTGTTTTCAAAACTGTATTTTCAAAATCTCCTTTCTGTTTTCAAAACATTCTTCTGGTATTTGAAGGGCATTATTCCCGGTGAAACTCTTCAGATACCTATGTGACCTTTGTCCATCTTCACTTCTTCTGTTTTCAAAAACCCTTAACTATTTATAATAAATATTCAATTGTTATCAACAAAACAACAAAAATATTGTTGAGGCTCTGTACATACTTCTTCAAAGGCCTCCACTCCATCCAGGTTAGGCTTTACAAGCTTTCAATTTACAGTCTTTGTTTAAATTACTGTCAAATATAAACTGTGCATATATATTAGTTTAGAACTACGTTTGAGTATAAACCTTAGGACAGTTAAACTATATATATATTATAGGAATATGACCTAGGATTGAGAATGTCTTCCCGGTGAAGGCTCTTTCCTAATTAGAGATCTGTAGTTCAAACCCCCAAGATGAATTATTCCCGGTGAAACATCTTGGCAAAAACCTTAGAATCCAAAAAAATAGGACACATCCACCCAAAGAGGAATTATTCCCGGTGAAACCTCTTACCCATTTGCTTAGAGCCAAAATAAGTTCAAAACTACATAGCTTTCTCTTGTGCTATAACAAGGACCCTCGATTAGCCTCCTCTTGGGCTTTGTACAAGGACCCACAGGCTTCTTAAAAGCATTTCCAGCTTCCTCTTGAGCTTGTATACAAGGACCCATCAGGTTTCTTATAAACATAGGAACAGGTCTTTAGTCACCTTTTAGCCTACCCTGGTGAGTTTCTTCCAATTTAAACCAGACTTTAAACAAGCTAAGATTGTCTCAATTTTACATTGAGTACCCCTTTTGGAATGAGAGACATGGACAGTCTCTGTCACCCTTATCTTCATCAATTTTTCCTTAGCAGAGTCTAGGATCCATGTTGGATCATCCTCAGCATGTGTCAGCCTTCATCTTGGGCTTTAAACAAGAAGTCTCCATTAGATAATCTTTCTGCCATCATTTTAACAAAAACCCCTGGAAAGGGTTAGCCTCCAAAGTCAATTAAAATCAATCTATCACTTCAGTCAAAAACCCCTGGAAAGGGATAGCCTCCAAAGTCAATTAATAAAAAATGTCAAAAAAAACCAATTAATTCATTCTCTTAGGAGATAATTTCCCCAAAAGAGTCAAAACCCCTGGAAAGGGTCAGCCTCCAAAAAACATGATAAAGTCAGTCTTTTAACAGACAAATTCACCACCTGAGTCAAAACCCCTGGAAAGGGTTAGCTTCCATCAAAAAACAGTCTTTTAATAAATAAAATCTCAATAGAGTCAAAACCAACAAAAACAGTTAGCCTCAACCTTGGGCTTCATACAAAGCACCAAACAATAAAACTCTCATGTAAAGAGTCTGCCACAACCTTGGGCTTTGTACAAGGCAGAAAAATAATGTTTTCCCTAGCTAGAGTCAGCCATAACCTTGGGCTTTGTACAAGGCACACAAAATAGAGTCATTCATAGTCTCAAAAATTCAGTTATCTTCAGCAGTCAGCCACAACCTTGGGCTTTGTACAAGGCACACAAATATAGTCTCCCTAAGTAGAGTCAGCCTCAATTCTGGGCTTTGTACAGAACACCAAATAAAAATCCATCAAATAAACACTCTCCAAATAGAGTCAGCCTCAATTCTGGGCTTTGTACAGAACACAAATACCCTGTAATTAATCCCCAGTGGAGTCATCTCCCAAAGTCAATATATTAATAAATCAATCAAAAAGCCTCAAGCTTGGGCCTCATACAAGCCAGCTAAACTCAAATATTTTATACAGTAGATAGACATAGCTTATCTCTATAGAGAGATATTTTTACTACTCTACCACATTCAAACAAACAAACATTTCAAACATTTCAATTTCAATTTCAATTTCAATCAAGTCTCCCATTTAGGATTTTGAAAGGCATGAGCTGGCAGTAAAACCCAGACATGTGGTAACTTTCCCTAATTTGGATGAGCATCTTTCTTTCATTTAAGAGGCATCTGACTTGCATACTTGCACACACACAAGTAAGGTCCCCCTCTTGAATGAAATGAATCCAGTTATTCTGTCACTCTTTTAAATGTTTGTGGTAGAATAGTACAAATACCTCTCTGTAAAGATGATTTCATGCCTCTTTACTGTAAACAGAGATTTAATTCAAAGCTTCAACCTTGAGCTTCAAGCAAGGCACCAAAAATAATTAATTTCCCTAGTTAGTTCCCCGAACTACATTAAGCTCTGACTTCCACTAGGGATATGTAGGCATGAGGTTCACAAGGAATCTCAGCGAGCTAATAAAATACCAAAAATAGTCAGTTTGTCTGTCTGTCAGTCTTTCCAAATCAATTCAATTCCTTCTCCTAACACAAAGGAGAAACTTTCCCAATCATTAGCAGCAAACACAATCACAATGACACAGAGAAAGTTCCTGTAGAGTACTACAGATATGTAGGGTGTTTAAACACTTCCCTATGTATAACCGACCCCCCGGACTCCAGAATTTCTAGTCTAGGTGAAATCCCCACACTTAGCAAACTCCTAGGGTTTAGTTGAGATATTTTTTCCCCTTTCCTACTTGTAGGACAATAAGAAAGTTCGTGTGATATCGTAGGAAGAACTGAAATAAAATTCATCCCACCACGGGCGCATTCTCCTTCCAAATTTCGCGTGAAGGGTCTAGCGTGCCGTCCTCCCAAGTGAAACGGGGAGGTAAAAAAAACGACAACCACAGAAAAATGGAGACTCTGTTGGGGATATAAGTGTTCAAAACCTTGGTTTTTCATCCAAACCAATGGTTGACCTGTTGCTGGTCCAGCCCCAATGAGGAATTAGGGATGCCAAATTCCCCCTCAAACAAGAGAGGTCCTGCCTAACCTCTATGTCATTTCATGTGTTTGCTGCATTTATATTTGTTTATTTTGTTTATTCTGTATCGGGAAAGGGCTTGATTCCCCCTTGTGGTGAGAAATCCTATACCCGGATTTGAGTGCAACATAAGATAGGATGGAGGATGTCTTCCCGGTGAAGACCCTCTAATCTTGGTTTCCAAGTCTACTCTTGGGATTTGCCTGGCTGGTTGTGATTAACTGCGCCACTGCATTCCGAGACTGATTTGTACCAGGAGGACCTAGAAACACATTAACCCCACTTAAAGCCTTTTTTAGGACGTAGAGCGGTGATTATGAAAGTAATTGTCACGCAGATACTACACTCAGAGAAAACTCTCTTATAGATACCAATCAACGTATCTTTAAGGTTGAGCAAAAACTCTGAGACCCCTAGAACCCGTTCTACAGGTACAAAAATCCTTAACCTTAGTTTACCATTGGGGCGAGGTTTGCGTTTAGACTTCATGACCACTATACCCTTCAACGCCATGTTTGTTTAAAACTCTTATGTGTGCATTCATGCATTCATGCATCATTCATTAATAAACAACCAAAAAACAAAAAGAGTCTTTTTCGAGTCGTTTTTCAAGGAAACTAAATAACGAACATTTTGAACTTCAGAGAAAGAGAGAAACGGAGAAAGGACTTAAGGATCTATACCATAGATTATGGGAGAAAGAGAGCTAGGAAATATACCTTCAAGATTCCCCAGGTCGAGGAACTGGGAAAGCTCGGAAAACTGGTGGTCAACCCCCAGGCTTTCAAGGAGAAGTATGGAAAACTTCTGCCTTTGCTCAATACCAACATTGTGGATGGGATCCTTCCCACCTTGGTACAGTTTTACGATCCAACGTATCACTGCTTCACCTTTCCAGATTATCAGCTCATGCCTATGTTGGAGGATTACTCTCGTCTAATTGGAATACCCGTGTACGCGCAAGATCCGTACTCCGGTTTGGAAAAGAATCCTGACGACATTATCATCGCTGCAACTACTCCTTTGAACGTAGTCGACATCAGAACTCATATGGTGAGTAGAGGAGGAATTCAAGGATTTCCCTCCAAATTCCTGTTTGATCAAGCTCGGTACTTCGTCAGCATCCAAGATATGAGCGCATTTGAGGAAGTCTTGGCTTTGCTTATCTACGGATTGTTTTTGTTCCCTAACATTAACGATTTCGTCGACATCAACGCAATTAAGATCTTCTTAATTGGAAATCCGGTTCCAACCTTGCTTGCGGATGCTTATCACTCTGTGCATTCAAGAAACCTGCAGCGAGGAGGATTAATCACATGCTGCGTACCGTTGTTATACGAATGGTTCGTTTCACACCTACCAAAGTCTAGCACTTTCTGGAATATGAGGGATGGCCTTTACTGGTCACAGAAAATCATATCTCTCACTCATACGGACATTGAGTGGTGTAGTCCTGACAACGACGAAACCAAGATCATCTTCAGTTGCGGAAGTTTTCCCAACATACCCCTTATTGGAACTAAGGGAGGAATCAGTTACAATCCAGCTTTAGCCCGTCGTCAATACGGCTATCCCATGAAAAATATACCAAGTAACATTCAATTGGAGGGTCTGTTCTTCAAGAACATCGACGATCATGGCAACATGCTGAAGAAGGAAATTGTCCAAGCCTGGCGTCTTGTTCACAGCAAAGGGAGAAGATTGTTAGGAAAACATCTTTGCATCTCCCTGGATCCTTACCTTCAATGGGTACGCGTCAGAGCATTCAAGCCCAGGATGCCATATCAACATCAAGAACCTATTCCCCTAAGGGAACCAATTTACCTTTTTTCCACCGATGTTGAAAAACTGCAAGCGGCATTAAACAAGGTATGCCAAGAAAGGAATGCTTGGAGGAACAAGTATCGAGTCGTCAACACGGAAAATGTTGAGATTCAAAACATCCTAAGAAGGAAGGATGAGTTACTTGAAGTGCTCGATCGACAAGTGACACAATCATCACTTTCTCATCATATCCCTCCTGCTTCCTGGATTATTGATCAGCTCACGTCAGAGAACGCTCAACTCAAGAAACAGAAGAAGATGTTAGAACGTGAAGTCGGCTCTTCGTCAAAGTTTTAGAGTCCTTTCCCTCTGTTTCTCTATATTTCCCTTTTCAAAGTGTGTAAAAAAACGGCGTTTTCGCTTAATTAATAAAAGTTTGATGTTTCATAACGTAATTATGGTGTTTCCTTGAAAAATATTAACTTAATTGCATATCATACATCGCTTTAGTCGTACGCACTGACACGAGAATTGTCGCGGATCTAATAGTCACTTTCCTTTCTCCAGAAAGAGAGGAGGAGAAGGAGGTGAACCAAGACTTTCAAGCTGTCTCATCCATACAACACTCGTTCAAGTCGCAAGAAAAGAATGGAAGACTTTGAGCAAGAGAATGGAGAACTCAGAGAAGAGATTAATACTCTCAAAGATACTGTTGAAAGACTCAATAGTATGGTAGAAGCCCTGGTAGTTGCGCAGAATCGACCAACGCCAGAAGAACCACAAAGGACTGTGGTTTCCGAGATCGTTTCTACTCCTATTCCTCAGTATACCATGCCGCTTGATCGACCTTGGGGCATGCCATATAACTTTACTCCAGAAGGGTACATACCTCCAGCTTATGAAGCTCCAAAAGTCACCATGGATATGCGTCCACCGGAGGGTTACAAACCTCTGGAAATTGAAGTTCCAAGAGCAACGGCAATGGGTTTCGCACAACAGAATACTGAGATTCCAAGATCTGCTGTCATGGCTTCTCCACGACCAATTATGCATACTTTTCCCTCGCAGGGCGGACAAGTATATCATCACGCTCCCAGTGAGGATGCTGGCGTGTATGAAAGATTGGACGAGTTCTAGGAACAGTTTATGCAAATGCAGAAGGAACTCAAGACTCTCCGAGGACAAGATCTATTTGGAAAGAATGCTGCAGACCTCTGTCTAGTTCCAAATGTTAAGATTCCTCACAAATTCAAAGTACCGGATTTCGAGAAGTACAAAGGGAATTCATGCCCACAAAGTCATCTCGTGATGTACGCTCGAAGAATGTCAACTCAGACTGATAATCAACAATTACTCATTCATTATTTTCAAGACAGCCTGACTGGTGCTGCACTCAAATGGTACATGAACTTGGACAGTTCAGAGATTCGTACTTTTCGAGACCTTGGAGAGGCCTTCGTCAAACAGTATAAGTACAATCTGGATATGGCTCCCGACAGAGATCAACTCCGGGCCATGACTCAAAAGGATAGAGAAAGCTTCAAGGAATACGCTCAGAGATGGCGTGAAGTTGCTGCTCAAATTTGTCCACCACTTGAAGAGAAAGAAATGACAAAAATCTATCTCAAAACTTTGAGTCCATTTTACTACGGACGAATGGTTGCAAGGGCACCAAGTGACTTTACCGAGATGGTAAACATGGGTGTACGTTTAGAAGAAGCAGTTCGGGAAGGACGCTTGAACAAAGAACCAGAATCTTCTATTGGTCCAAGGAAGTATGGAAGTTCTTTCCAGAAGAAAAAGGATCAAGATGTCAGCAATGTCTTGCACTAAATCAAGAAGAAATTTCAACCTCAAGTTGCAGCAATAACTCCGGTGGTTAACTCAGCGCCAGCTTATCAACCTCAGGTTTCGCAACAACAAATTCAACAAAGGTCGCAGCAACCTCAGCAGCAGGTTCGACCTCCAAATTACAACAATCGGGCTCCAAGGTATCCTGCCTTTGACCCCGTACCAATGCCGTATGCAGAATTATTTCCAACATTACTGGCAAAAGGACTCATTCAGACGAGAAGTCCTCCAAATCCTACAAACAGTTCCTCACCATGGTATAAGGCTGACCAATCTTGTCCCTATCATCAGGGGGCACCAGGTCACAATATTGAGAACTGTTTCTCTTTCAAGATTGACGTCCAACGATTAGTGAAGAGAGGAATGCTATCCTTCAAAGATACTAGTCCAAACGTCCAAGCAAATCCTTTGCCGCAGCATAAAGAAGCTTCAGTAAATCTGATAGATCAACACCCTAACGTCATTCAAATCTACGACATTCGTCAGATAGGGGAAAATCTTGTCAAGATGCACGCTAAACAAGCTGGGTACGGCCACGTACCACCACACAACTACTTCACATGTGAAATTTGTCCAAAGAATAATCAAGGATGTGCCGTAGTTCAAGCTGCATTACAAGAACAAATGGACTTAGGATGGATTCAACATATCCGAGTCAGGACTGAACATGACATCAACATGGTTCAAGGATGTCCAGGAGAATACAAAATCTACAAAGTTGAAGATCTTGAAGGATCGGTAGTCAGGTTCCATAAAACTTTAAATGGACTTGCCTACTTTGGAACAGATTTCCACGCTTACAGTAGATGTAGAATTTGTCGAAGAAATTCACGAGGATGTTTGCGTGTTCGCAACGACATTCAAAAATTGATGGATGATAATACCATTACTGTTCTTGCCAACAGAGAAGATGATGAAGTCTTTACCGTATCTCCTCAAATTAATCAAGTTGAACTAATGCAAGTTAAGTATGATAGCAGGAAGACAGCAATTGCTCCGTTAGTCATCTACTTACCAGGTCCTGTACCATATGAGTCCAGCAAGGCTATACCATACAAGTACAATGCTACATTCATTGAAAATGGTAAGGAAATACCATTACCGTCTGTTGTCAACATTGCTGATGTTAGTCGAGTCACCAGAAGTGGACGAGTCTTCAACAGAGCAACAGAAAATGTGGAGAAACCTTCGGAGGAAGTACCACATAGGCAAGACAATCATCCGACCAATGCTGTTCAAGCGAAAGAAAATGATGAGATCTTGAAGTTAATCCAGAGGAGTGAATACAACATTGTAGATCAATTACTACATACTCCGTCTAGGATATTTGTTCTCTCCCTGCTATTGAGTTCTGAAGCTCATAGGGAAGCTCTACAGAAAGTTTTGGAACAAGCTTTCGTAGAACCAAGTGTTACTATAAGCCAATTCAACAACATCGTTGCCAACATTTCCGCCGGAACTAACCTAAGTTTCTGTGATAAAGATCTTCCTGAAGAAGGAGTAGACCATAATCTTCCACTTCACATCTCAGTTGGCTGCATGGGTGATACACTCACAGGAGTCCTAATAGATAATGGATCCTCTCTCAACGTCATGCCTAAATCAACATTGTCAAGATTATCTTTCGAAGATTACCCTCTAAGAAAAAGTCATGTCATCGTCAAAGCATTTGATGGATCAAGAAAGTCAGTTTTTGGAGAGGTAGATCTTCCCATAACTATTGGACCTCAGACGTTCAAAATCACTTTCCAAGTTATGGATATTCCAGCGCAATACAGTTGTTTGCTAGGTCGCCCGTGGATTCATGAGGCTGGGGCAATTACTTCAACACTTCATCAGAAACTGAAGTTCATAAGAGATGACAAATTGGTAACCGTATGTGGAGAACGAGCTCTGATCGTCAGCAACCTGTCATCATTCTCCGACATAGAACCAAAAGAAGTTGTTGGAACTAAATTCCAAGCACTTTCCTTGGACAAAGGAAAGGAGAAAGCAGCGTCTATCTCTTCATACAAAGATGCAATCCAAGTTGTAAAGGATGGCACTACCAGTGGTTGGGGGCACATTAATATTCCTACCAACAACAAGAACAGAACAGGAGTTGGATTCTTTCCAACATCATCAAAAGCTATCCCAGGGATTGAGGTAGTTCTCCCTATTCAAGAAACTTTTAGCAGTGGAGGTTTTCTTCAACCTGTTCAACAAACAGTCAATACCATCGGTACGGAAAACACCGATGAAGAGGAATGGTTATCCTATCTTAACAAAGCAGGATACATCTCCCTACCAGAGTATGATTCACCTTACTGTTATCCGACTAAAGGATCTGAAAGTAAGACTCAACCAAGCAGTGATGAAGTTACTGACAGCTTCACCACCAGAAGTCATGGTTCATCAGAAGAAGTTCCTCCTATCCCCGAAGAGACTTGGGATACATTAGGAGAACCAAGCGGAAAATTCGACTACATGGTAAAATACTCCGCTCCTGAAAGTTCAAGAATCTCTCTTGAAGATATTGTTCCAACTGGATGGAACAGTGATTTTGAGTACCTCTCTCAGCCAAAAGAGATGTATAACCCTTGCTATTCATCATCATCAACTGGTGAAATCATCATTGAGGATTATATCCCCAAGTCACCTTCCGAGGCTACGGATCTAGAGTTCACATATCTAGTCAATGCCATCTTGGGAGAAGAGCAAGACCAAAATACAGAAGAGGATGATCTCGAAAGTGTCTCCGACAACGAGTCTCTCCATTCAGAAGATTGGAAGTTTCCTCAAAAGAAAGTCCGACATACTCCACTTAGAAATGGGTATGCTCACACCGCTCAGTCTGCTGAAGTAGAAGAAGATCGTCTGAGTGTTGCAAAGACAGTGGTTGGTAAATCAAGACCTACCATAGGCCAGCTTAAGCCTAAGGTTCCAGATTACTTAGTGCACAATGGGGTTCGCCACTACTGGACAGCTGTTGAAGTTACAACTGTTGTTCGCACTCCTAAGTAGGAACTTTCACCGTTATTTTGTCCTCTCACCATAGCCCAGGGTGAAGAGATGTTTCATAGGGCTTTGCATTTTACTATTTCTTAGGAAAATGTCCCTCTTTGCTTCGCCCAAAGCAATAGAGTTTTTGTTTTATAGGGTCTTTGTTTCAAGAAATGACTGTCCATAAATAAAAATGTCATTCTGTTCCTTCGTTTAGTTTTTCCTTTTCTCTTTTTCGGAAATTGGTAATCCTAAAAAACACCCTAAAAAACATCAAAATATTTCATTAACTGCATACACCGAGTCTTCCCTCGTTGTCTAAATAAAACTTATCACACATATGCAGATTAATCATAAAATACCCCGTTGAAACGTGCGACCGTATGACTTCTCCAAGCTTTGAGTTTCCTGTATTCGAGGCAGAGGAAGAAGAAGACGAAGAAATATCAAAGGAAATTTCACGATTACTTCAACAAAAGGAAGAGGCCATTCAGCCATACAATGAGCCTCTAGAGATCATTAACCTTGGTTCCGATGGAAACAGAAAAGAGGTTAAGATTGGAGCTTCGCTCAGTTCAGAGATCAGAGAGAGTTTGATACAGCTGCTCAAAGAATTCTCAGATGTCTTCGCTTGGTCTTATCAAGATATGCCAGGGTTGGATACCAGTATAGTGGAGCATCGCTTGCCATTAAAAGAAGAATGCCCTCCGGTCAAGCAAAAATTAAGAAGAACTCATCCGGAGATGGCCATGAAAATCAAAGAGGAAGTTCAAAAGCAGATCAACACAGGTTTCCTCGTCACTTCAGAATACCCTCAGTGGTTAGCTAACATTGTTCCCGTTCCTGAGAAAGACGGAAAAGTCCGCATGTGCGTCGACTACAGAGATTTGAACAAGGCTAGCCCTAAGGATGATTTTCCTTTACCACATATTGATATGTTGGTAGACAGTACAGCAAAATCCAAAGTTTTCTCATTCATGGACGGATTTTCGGGATACAACCAAATCAAAATGGCACCTGAAGACATGGAGAAAACAGCTTTCATCACCCCCTGGGGCACGTTCTGCTACCGCGTTATGCCTTTTGGACTAAAGAACGCAGGGGCAACTTATCAAAGAGCCATGACTACACTTTTCCACGACATGATGCATAAAGAAGTGGAAGTCTATGTGGACGACATGATTGCCAAATCAAAAAATGAAGAAGATCACATACAAAATCTGACAAAGTTATTTCAACGCTTACGGAAGTTTCAGCTTCGCCTGAACCCCAACAAGTGTACCTTTGGTGTCTACTCAGGAAAACTCCTTAGTTTCATTGTCAGCAAACGAGGAATTGAAGTAGATCCAGACAAAGTCAAGGCAATTCAAGAAATGCCTTCACCCAGAACCGAGAAACAAGTTAGAGGATTTCTTGGACGTCTGAATTACATCTCGAGATTCATATATCTTATGACTGCAACTTGCGCTCCTATTTTCAAACTTCTACGGAAAAATCAAAGTTGCGTCTAGACAGACGATTGTCAGCAAGCGTTCGACAACATTAAAGAATATCTGCTCGAACCACCCATTTTGTCTCCTCCAGTGGAAGGAAGACCTTTGATAATGTACTTAACCGTCTTAGATGATTCCATGGGTTGTGTCCTTGGACAGCAAGACGAGACGAGAAGAAAAGAGCATGCCATTTACTACCTAAGCAAGAAATTCACTGACTGTGAATCCCTCTACTCCATGCTCGAGAAGACGTGTTGTGCTTTGGCCTGGGCTGCCAAGCGTCTCCGCCAGTACATGATTCGACATACTACTTGCTTGATCTCTCATATGGATCCAATCAAGTACATCTTTGAGAAGCCTGCCTTAACTGGGAGAATTGCCCGTTGGAAGATGTTGTTATCAGAATATGACATTGAGTATCACGCACAGAAAGCCGTGAAGGGAAGCATTCTAGCTGAGCACCTGGCTCACCACCCACTAAATGGTCATGAATCAACCAGTTTCGACTTTCCGGATGAGGACGTCATGTACCTCAAGATGAAAGATTACGACGAGCCACTACCAGACGAAGAACCTGAGATAGGATCCCAGTGGGGCTTGATCTTTGACGGAGCTGTCAATGCTTATGGACGAGGAATTGGGGCAATCATTGTTACACCTCAGGGTACCCATATTCCATTTACTGCCAGATTAACTTTCAAATGCACAAACAATGAGGCCGAATATGAAGCTTGCATCATGGGTCTCAAAGAAGCCATGGATCTAAGAATCAAACACTTGGATGTATACGGAGATTCTGCTTTGGTCATCAATCAAATCAAAGGAGAATGGGAAACACGCCAACCAGGGCTAATTCCTTACAAAGACTACGCGAGAAGATTTTTACCATTCTTCGACAGGGTAGATTTTCATCACATTCCTCGTGAAGAAAACAACTTGGCTGATGCATTAGCCACACTCTCTTCCATGATTAGGATAAATCATTGGAATGACATTCCTCGGATCGATGTTATGCGCCTGGATAGGCCCGCTCATGTTTTCACAGTAGAAGCAATCATCGACGACAAACCGTGGTATCACGACATCAAGAACTTTCTTCAAAAGCAAGAGTACCCTCTTGGAGCATCAAAAAAAGATAGAAAGACTTTGAGAAAGTTAGCTTGTAGATTCTTCCTGAATGAAGATGTTCTGTACAAGAGAAACTTCGACATGGTTCTGCTCAGATGCGTTGACAGAAAAGAAGCAGAAATACTCATGAGAGAAATACATGAAGGTTCCTTTGGTACTCACGCCAATGGACACACCATGACAAGGAAAATACTGAGAGCAGGATATTATTGGCTGACAATGGAGTCAGATTGCTATCAGTACGCAAAGAGGTGTCACAAATGCCAGATCTACGCCAATAGAATTCATGTGCCACCATCTCTTCTCAACATACTCTCTTCCCCTTGGCCTTTCTCCATGTGGGGAATCGACATGATTGGAATGATCGAGCCAAAAGCGTCCAACGGACATCGCTTCATCTTGGTATCTATAGACTATTTCACCAAATGGGTTGAAGCAGCTTCATATGCAAACGTTACAAGACAAGTTGTCGTCAGGTTTATCAAGAATCACATCATCTGTCGCTACGGCATTCCTAGCAAGATAATCACTGACAATGGGTCAAATTTGAATAACAAAATGATGAAGGAGCTTTGTGAAGAATTCAAGATTGAACATCACAACTCATCTCCTTACAGACCAAAGATGAATGGAGCTGTAGAAGCAGCTAACAAAAACATCAAGAAAATCATTCAGAAGATGGTCATCACTTACAAGGATTGGCATGAAATGCTCCCGTATGCTCTTCATGGTTACCGTACATTAGTACGTACTTCGACCGGAGCAACTCCTTTCTCCCTTGTATATGGCATGGAGGCAGTCCTACCTATAGAGGTTGAAATCCCATCAATGAGAGTCTTGATGGAGGCAAAATTAACAGAAGCCGAGTGGTGTCAAAGCATGACAGCTTTATGACTCCCCAACAGAGTTTACATCTTCGACACTATTATTTCTCCAACAAGTTGCTCTTCTTCAACATGGTCCATTTATATCTCTAAATCAGGGTGCATCAAATTACTGATCATCCCCCAAGCAGAAATCATAAATCCCCAGCTGAGCACCTTTCAAGACAAAATCAAACATCAAGATTAACATCTGAAGATTTATTTTCTTGACAACATAAATCATATTCGCATACCATATGACACAAACATATTCATACATTGCATACATCGCTGCATAACAAATCCATAACATGCAAAGTTTCTCATTTATTTTGAGATATTCATTGCATAAACACATGCATCATGACATAAGAAAACTAACCTCTACTTTTCAGGATATTACTATCTCTATTTGCAAAAGAGTTAAGTCGACACCTTTGACGGTTCCTTAAAAAATCTATTCTAAGGTATTAAGTCGACACCTTTGACGGTTCCTTAATACATCAAGAGTTAAGTCGACACCTTTGACGGTTCCTTAACAACACACTTCAGATATAAGTCGACACCTTTGACGGTTCCTTATACAATCTATCTGCATATCTGAGTCGATACCTTTGACGGTGCCTCAATGATATGCTTCAAAGTTAAGTCGACACCTTTGACGGTTCCTTAACAACCCACATCAAAAGTTAAGTCGACACCTTTGACGGTTCCTTAACGACACACTTCAGATATAAGTCGACACCTTTGACGGTTCCTTATACAACCTACCTGCATATCTGACTCGATACCTTTGACGGTGCCTCAACAATATGCTTCAAATTTAAGTCGATACCTTTGACGGTTCCTTAAATAACCCAACACAGATTTGAGTCAATACCTTTGACGGTTCCTCAACATTCAAAAGGGGGAAGACAACAAAAGCAGAAACGTTGCAACAATCCATACTCCAACAACTGCCAGATGGCATCTACAAGCCCATCTCCGACAAAGGTCCCTACTTCAGCTAGGGCAAATTTCTTGGTATTCTAGTGTTCAATCATCTTCCACCTTCAGATACCGACTGGCATACAAACCACTCTACATCTTCAGGTTTAAGATAATTGAACAGGGGCAGCTGTCATACCCCAAAATTTGCCCTCATCATTTTATTTCTACAGTTTTATGCTTTGCATATCATTTGCATACTTCCATTAGGACATTAACATAAATTCGCATTTATTCAAAAATCATCAAAAATTCCATGCATATGTTCATTCTACGCATTTTAATTCTATTGAACGACTTTATAGTTCTTTGGATTTATAGTTTTAATATTTAATTCAATTTTAACGGAAGTTGAATTTTAAATTAAAACTATTAAATCATGTTAATTTATCATACTATTCTTGTCCTTTTATTTTTTATAGATGCAATTATCAAAGGAATATCAAAAGGTCCATTATCCATTTTTGGGTGAGGCCCAATTTGCACATGAGAAAACCCTAAAGCTTATGCTATAAAAAGGACCCTTGCATAGTCTATCGAAAAAAGGAACCCTTATTTTCTACAACCTCACATGTACAAAGCTCTACACTTTAACCCGGCTACACATCCAGAGTACATAAGAAGAAACACTGCTCCAACATTCATTCACACAACCCGCAACGAGTCGACAACAACAACGATTCAGAAAACCTCCACGAACAGCACTACCTCATCTTCATCGTCACAACAACAGCGATAACTTCAATCAGATTACAAGCTTCAGGAAAGTAGATCGAATCGGAGTAACACCGAATCCCCGGGTATCCACCATGGCCGACGAGGCAGCCTCGGATGACGGCGAACAACAACTCGTCCGCTACAACAAAGATACACAGAAGCCGCGAGAACTCACCCCATCAATGCAAAACCGGAACGCCAATCGCTCCGAGCAGCCACCGCGTTCTACGCCGTGAGAAACAACTCTGGCTGCTCTCCGTCGAAGCAAGTCGCAACCACCGCTCTCAGCCACCATGAGCACCGCCACCACTTGCGGTTCTCCGATCCACCGGTAACATTTTTTCTGATTCTTAGTTTTCAGGATTTGTTGTTGTTGTTGTGTTAAGCTTTGGCTTTTATGGTGATTGAGAATAAAGAGATAAAAGAACATGAAAAGAAAAAGAAACTATTCGGTAGATCTGATGTTAATTCTTTTATGCTAGTACTTTTGCATTACAATTTCACTTTCTTTTAATTATTCTTATCAAATGACACTTGTCGCGTTTGAATTGGTGGATATATTTCAACATGGTGTAGCCAAGTCAAAGTTCATGGTTTTCAAATTACTGTTTGATTTTCAATTAGAAAGAATGACGTCCCAGTTGCTAGTAATATGGTATTTTCTAGTTACTATTATTTTGATAATTTAATCATCTTCTCATCTCTCTTTTATTTTTAGAATTAAATTAGGATTTTCCATGGCTTAAAGGTATTTAGCATCCTAATCTTCATGACTCGTTTGTTCGGCATTATTTGGTCTTTCTGTTTAATTTAGATTTTAGAGTCTATTTAATTTAATTCTCGTTTTTTTATTTAAATTAGCTTCCTTGTTGCCATAAAAAATATTGAAAAGTACAAAACATGTAATTAAATTTTCTTTCTCATATTAAGAACACAAAAAATATGTTATTTAATTTTTAATTCTCTTTTAGAATTTAGAAAGCCTATTGTCATATGTTTTTAGTACTAACCATTTTCGTGTTTTTGCGAGGTAATACCATCGTGAGCATTGGATTCGACCATACATGATTCTAGTCACAACAAGTTTTCTTAATAAATAAACCTTAGGGGTTTATTGTTAGGGTCTGCATTTCCGGTTCTCTCCTTTGTGTCAAATTTTCAGAGTTGCTTCAAATACACTCCGACTGCACGCCACGTCAAATTAAAAGCTAAGTCCTATTTCATATTTATTTTAAATATTCATTCTATTTTATTTTTGTTTCTTCCCTCCAAATTAGAGTTAGCCTTAATTGTTGTTGAATTAGCCATACACTCACTGTATTTTATTCTTCTGTCAATTCTCAGATGGTCAGAGTCAATGCTTCAGGCTACCTCCGACTATCAACCTTCGTCAATCAAAGCTAAGTTTCTTTTACCCTTTTTCTTTTATTGTTATTTTATTGATTAGAGTTAACTATGATTGTTTCTGAACTAATAATGCACTCACTGTACTTTGCCTTCTTGTTCTTCCTCCTTTTCAGGTTTATCAATTGCCAAAGCTACGTCATTGGTAACCCTAAACCTCATTTTATTTTATGCCTTTTATTATTACTTATATCAAACCCTATTAAGGGATCCGCTGGTTACAATTTCCCTCCCCCATATCTGTTTTGGTTATATTATTTAAATGCGTGGTTAGTAATCCTAGGGAGTGCAACCTTTGAATTGAACATAGAATCACTAATTTTACAAGATAATATATTCGAATATGATCACGTGATTGATGCACACACGCACGCTTTTGGGTAACCTCTCTGTTGCCTTGTTGCCTGTTGCCTTGTTGCCTGTTGCCTTGTTGCATTGTATTTTGTGCAGAATAGCCAGTCCCTCGAATACGAGGATACCTCAGCCATGTTGCCTCGATTAAAGGTCATGGTCCCTAATGATGCTGACTTCGATACACAAAAATGACCTCGACCCTCGGAAGTTGCCTATGGAAAAAGGCTGAGGTATCTTCTGGCTGCCTACGAAATGGCTTATTCTGATCCTTGCCTTAGACTACCTGCCCTTCTATGGCATGGGACAGTCTTATGGCAAAGGATGCTTCGATGACCCTTCAACCTCCAAACGAAAGGCTTCCTGCCCTCTTATGGCAAGGATAGACCCTTTCATTCTGAAAGGCTAAAAAGAGACCTATCATCTGAGTTTAAGGTAATTGCCCCTAATTGCCTTGCAATGCTCAAACCTTTTTATTATATTCTTTCTCATAATTTTTCAAAAGGGCAACGCTTATTCACAAGCTAAAGTCCCTATCTCTTTCATCTACATTTTCTAAACAAACGAGCAAGCAAAGCAATTAAGAGCCCATGGAAAACCATGGATGCAAAGGGTGCCTTACACCTTCCCTTTGCATAAATTACCCCCCGAACTTAGATTTTCTTTAAAGTTTTTTTATGTTTCTTTTTGCCTTTCCGAATATTGTTTGGATAAAATAAAAGTCGGTGGCGACTCTTGCTTACCGTACATTTCAAATAAAGTCAGTTCACCGTATTACAGAACTGGCGACTCTGCTGGGGATAAAAATTCGATAAAAGAGGGGTTACCTTAAAAGTTTAGGATTCACTTTAATTGCTTTCTATTGTTTGTTTTGCTTGTTTTAATTTTCAAGGCTGTTTTGGGAATTCTGCTGTGTGAAAGGTCCTACACCCGGATCTAGTGTACCTTAGGTATGTGGCATTAGACCAGGGAGGCTGTACGACATGTATCGTTATGGTTGAACTGGTGGCCACCGTTAGTGCGACGCTTTGGTTTGTCCTGATGGCCCTTGAATCTGATCGAGGAGACGTTTGGCTACCGCGTGGTGTCATAAGCACTAATTCGCCCTTAGAACCTTAGTTGAACTTGACTTTGGCCTATAGGAAGTAGCGAGATGGCTGGCTTTGGATTCCTGACTGAAGCTGGTTGATACTCGATGCTACACTCATTGAGATTGGACTCAAGGGATGCTTTTGGCTGGCCGATTGTGCGCTATGTTGAGACAATGCCCACGAGAAAGATCAGGGATATGAGCACCATAGAATCCGGTTACTATTCTAGGACAGGTGGAACCAACTAAACGTCAGTGGGGAGGGTACTTACCTACGAACTTCAAGCAAGCCTCTAAACCTAAGGGCACTTGTGTGACTTGTTTGTGTTTGCTACTAACCTCTGTTTCCTTGCAGGTTTTTGTTAAAGTACTTGTTTGCCCTCACTATTCCATGTTGTGCCTAATGAGCTGCATTCACATGACATACTAACTTTTTTTTCTTTTTTCTTGCAGGTTTTGTTAAAAGACGTGTTTACCCTTACTATCTCACACTAAGTCTAATTCGCATAACATCATGGCATCATGACATCATAAGCATGACATAATCAACTAACCCTTTCAAGGATCTTAGGAATTTAGGGCGCGCAATTTCAGGTGCTCTTATCAAGGACTGAATTCCTAATCAAGGGGCGAGAGGATTTATTTTCCTCAAGCCGCATGCCTTCCAATTCAAAGACTCAATACCTATCAAGGGGCAAGAGGATTTATTTTCCTCTAGCCATATATCTTCAAATTCAGAAGTGTCCCGAATCAGAGGCGATGACCCACTCGATATGGTGAGCTTGATTCTCAAAGAAAGACGTTCAAAGACAAAGTTCAGATTTCTTCAAATAAGGACGCGGTCAAATCATTTTCTAATGTTGCTAACTAAATGCCTAAAGATCCTTGAAAGTATTGCATTTGCATTCATAACATCGCATAACAGGTTTCTTACCACAGGTTCCTCACCTCCTCGCTGTTTATTTCAGCATCACGAATCTCGAGCAATCAGTCAAAAATCTTCAGGCTCAGAATAACCAGTTCCAGAAAATAATTTTTCACTTGGCCAAGGGGCAGGAAGAATTGAAGGCACTTTTGATAGAGAAAGAGAAGAATCAATATAAGCATCAAGGTGGTCAAGATAATCAGAGATCCAAGCCTAAGCGGTCATTTACTCCATTACGTATACCGCTGTCTCAAGTTCTCTAACAACTGCTCAATCAGAATTTGATAACTCTACTACCTCCATATTCATTTCCTACCAACCCCACTCCTGAGTATAAGTACCATGCGAGATGTGCTTATCATTCGAATAGTCCTGGTCATGATACAAAGGATTGTTGGCAATTAAAGCACAAGATTCAAGACTTAATTGATGAAAAGATCATTGCCTTCAACTCATCTGAAAAACCTCACCTGACTAATGTTGAGCACAATCAGAAAGGTCGCAATGAACAAAACCAATCTGTGGGGACAATTTTGATCCCTACACCAGTTCCGCAACAAAGACGCAAGTCAGATGTACCTAAGCGTCAATTCACAAAGATCAATATGTCATTGGCTCAATCATTACAACACCTACTGAAGTCGCAGTTGATCACTTTAAAGGATCCCTCTAAGAATCCTAGTACTTCTGCTCGTAGCTATAATCCTAATGTGAGATGTGCATATCACTCTGATAGTCCTGGTCATGATACAAATAGTTGCTGGTCATTGAAAAACAAGATTCAAGACATGATCGATGTTGGAGAAATTGAATTCAACCATCCGAGAACTCCTGTGGTGATCACCGCTCCTATGCCTAGTCACGACAAGACTAACTAATGTCTGAAGTGGATGAACTTTTAATCATTAGCTTTACTTTCATTTGCAATTTCTATTCTGTTTGTTTAAACATTCGAATTATGATAGACATTATATATTTTAATAATCATCATCAGTGCATTGCATATGTTTGTCTTGAATTAATTATTTCGCTATCACTCATTTTAAATTATGTCTTTACTTTGCATATGTTGTGTGATATTCAACTCCTGCTAAAGTTGTATACCTTTTGAGGGAGGATGACGAAAACGATACCGCAACCTTATACAGTATGCTTTTGAACAGACTATGTTGACGATGTACAGGCATTGTTTCAATTCCTAAAATAACGAAGATATAAGGATGCTAATCCCTTGTCAACCACTTTGAGCCTTCGAAGTAGGAGTTTCTTTCTGTACAAAAAACCGCATTTTTAACCTGGGGCAGGGTAGTTCTCAGTTAAGTTGGTTATGCATTCTATTTTAAGAGAATCATTCAGTACACATTTCAACAAAGGTTTCAATCACAAGCGTTCATCCGCACACATCAAAGAAGTGTTGGAGATGTCAATCAAAAGACAATGACGGTTCATCAATCAAACAAGGCAGTCATTATCTTTCAAAAAGGAAAAAACGAAAAACATATATACAAAGAAAAGCCTGCTAAGTCAAAAATAAAAAAGATGACTTAGGCAAAAATCAAGGCATCCCGCTGACTGTAAGCTCACAATAGACAGTTCAGGCAAAAGTTTGGGATATCAAAAAGATGAAAAAAGAGAAGTCAATAAATTCTTGAACAACACAAAGTTGTGACTACCAAAAGGAAGAAATGACTGCCATATCAGATGTTCTCATTACTTGCGAACCATAAACATTATCGAAGGCGCAAATCCATAGATCTCTTGGGACCTGAATGCATAAGTTGAATTAACTGAGCTTAGGATCGAAGAACATCACGAAGAGGGGTGGGTACAAAAAACTTTGAGCCTTTATCCTTTGTTTCTTAAACCGTGAACCAAGCCACGTTACAACCCTTGAAAGTCCTAATTGAAGCATGGTTAGTTCGAAAGCATACTGTCACCAAAAAGGTATCCCGACTCCTTAAGGTTTACTACAAATGTTAAGTTGATATCCTGTTTTTTACAAACATCATGTTTTATAAATATCATGATTTTACATCTCCAGTTTTAATGTTTTTCAAAAACTCAAGACAGACGTATGCATTGCATCCCATGAATTCATTATTAAACATATTCTGCTACATAATTTCAAATGTTAGCGTCAGAATAAATTTGCACAGGGTAGGGCTAATGACTGAAAGTTATCCCGACAAACAAAGATTACACCAAAGAAGCAATGTCTCCTACGTATACAAGGGACATGGCACGTTTTGCCCAATCAATCTGGGGCAATCAAGTCAAGATTCCAAGAATCTCTCAAATAACAAATAGTCAAAGGCATATATCCCAAGAGGGTTTCAAATTATTCCCACGATCAATCTAGGGCAATCAAGTCAAGATTCCGAGAATCTCTCATGGATGCTCGAACAATCAGGGGCATACATCCAAGTATATCTAAAAGCTACTCCCCAATCAACGTGAGACATTGTCACGAGCCTATGATTACTGGGGGCATATCGCCCATATTGAACATCTCATAAAGTCCTCGCAAGGCGAATCTTTCCAAAGTTCCTGCTAACTGGGGCAAATCTATGCAAGTCCAGTTTGACATCTTGATCAATACTCAGCGGTGTGTCCTAATCAAATCCAGGAATGGTAGTTACTATAATACTGGGGGCAATGTTCAAGGCATCCATGCCTTCCCACAACTCTGGCTTCACAAGATCATATCCCCACAGAGTAATCATTAAGAAGATATCTTCAAACATACTCGTCCCGACAAAGACATGACTCCCCAACAGAGTTTACATCTTCGACACTATTATTTCTCCAACAAGTTGCTCTTCTTCAACATGGTCCATTTATATCTCTAAATCAGGGTGCATCAAATTACTGATCATCCCCCAAGCAGAAATCATAAATCCCCAGCTGAGCACCTTTCAAGACAAAATCAAACATCAAGATTAACATCTGAAGATTTATTTTCTTGACAACATAAATCATATTCGCATACCATATGACACAAACATATTCATACATCGCATACATCGCTGCATAACAAATCCATAACATGCAAAGTTTCTCATTTATTTTGAGATATTCATTGCATAAACACATGCATCATGACATAAGAAAACTAACCTCTACTTTTCAGGATATTACTATCTCTATTTGCAAAAGAGTTAAGTCGACACCTTTGACGGTTCCTTAACAAATCTATTCTCAGGTATTAAGTCGACACCTTTGACGGTTCCTTAATACATCAAGAGTTAAGTCGACACCTTTGACGGTTCCTTAACAACACACTTCAGATATAAGTCGACACCTTTGACGGTTCCTTATACAATCTATCTGCATATCTGAGTCGATACCTTTGACGGTGCCTCAATGATATGCTTCAAAGTTAAGTCGACACCTTTGACGGTTCCTTAACAACCCACATCAAAAGTTAAGTCGACACCTTTGACGGTTCCTTAACGACACACTTCAGATATAAGTCGACACCTTTGACGGTTCCTTATACAACCTACCTGCATATCTGACTCGATACCTTTGACGGTGCCTCAACAATATGCTTCAAATTTAAGTCGATACCTTTGACGGTTCCTTAAATAACCCAACACAGATTTGAGTCGATACCTTTGACGGTTCCTCAACATTCAAAAGGGGGAAGACAACAAAAGCAGAAACGTTGCAACAATCCATACTCCAACAACTGCCAGATGGCATCTACAAGCCCATCTCCGACAAAGGTCCCTACTTCAGCTAGGGCAAATTTCTTGGTATTCTAGTGTTCAATCATCTTCCACCTTCAGATACCGACTGGCATACAAACCACTCTACATCTTCAGGTTTAAGATAATTGAACAGGGGCAGCTGTCATACCCCAAAATTTGCCCTCATCATTTTATTTCTACAGTTTTATGCTTTGCATATCATTTGCATACTTCCATTAGGACATTAACATAAATTCGCATTTATTCAAAAATCATCAAAAATTCCATGCATATGTTCATTCTACGCATTTTAATTCTATTGAACGACTTTATAGTTCTTTGGATTTATAGTTTTAATATTTAATTCAATTTTAACGGAAGTTGAATTTTAAATTAAAACTATTAAATCATGTTAATTTATCATACTATTCTTGTCCTTTTATTTTTTATAGATGCAATTATCAAAGGAATATCAAAAGGTCCATTATCCATTTTTGGGTGAGGCCCAATTTGCACATGAGAAAACCCTAAAGCTTATGCTATAAAAAGGACCCTTGCATAGTCTATCGAAAAAAGGAACCCTTATTTTCTACAACCTCACATGTACAAAGCTCTACACTTTAACCCGGCTACACATCCAGAGTACATAAGAAGAAACACTGCTCCAACATTCATTCACACAACCCGCAACGAGTCGACAACAACAACGATTCAGAAAACCTCCACGAACAGCACTACCTCATCTTCATCGTCACAACAACAGCGATAACTTCAATCAGATTACAAGCTTCAGGAAAGTAGATCGAATCGGAGTAACACCGAATCCCCGGGTATCCACCATGGCCGACGAGGCAGCCTCGGATGACGGCGAACAACAACTCGTCCGCTACAACAAAGATACACAGAAGCCGCGAGAACTCACCCCATCAATGCAAAACCGGAACGCCAATCGCTCCGAGCAGCCACCGCGTTCTACGCCGTGAGAAACAACTCTGGCTGCTCTCCGTCGAAGCAAGTCGCAACCACCGCTCTTAGCCACCATGAGCACCGCCACCACTTGCGGTTCTCCGATCCACCGGTAACATTTTTTCTGATTCTTAGTTTTCAGGATTTGTTGTTGTTGTTGTGTTAAGCTTTGGCTTTTATGGTGATTGAGAATAAAGAGATAAAAGAACATGAAAAGAAAAAGAAACTATTCGGTAGATCTGATGTTAATTCTTTTATGCTAGTTGTAACACGGTGAACTGACTTTTTATTAATCGGAATGTCGCGGTAAGCAAGAGTCGCCACCGACTTTTATTTTATCCAAACAATATTCGGAAAGGCAAAAAGAAACAGAAAAAAAACCTTTTAAAAGAAATCTAAGTTCGGGGGGTAATTTATGCAAAGGGAAGGTGTAAGGCACCCTTTGCATCCATGGTTTTCCATGGGCTCTTAATTGCTTTGCTTGCTCGTTTTCAGAAAATGTAGATGAAAGAGGAAAAAAATGGACTTTAGCTCGTAAATGAGCGTAGCCAGTTTTTGAAGAATTTTGAGAAGGAATATAGAAAATAGAGCATGGCAAGGCAATTAGGGGCAATTACCTTAAACTCAGATGATAGGTCTCTTTTCAGCCTTTCAGAATGAAAGGGTCAATCCTTGCCATAAGAGGGCAGGAAGCCTTTCGTTTGGAGGTTGAAGGGTCATCGAAGCATCCTTTGCCATAAGACTGTCCCATGCCATAGAAGGGCAGGTAGTCTGAGGCAAGGATCAGAATAAGCCATTTTCGTAGGCAGCCAGAAGATACCTCAGCCCTTTTCCGTAGGCAACATCCGAGGGTCGAGGTCATTTGTGTATCGAAGGCAGCATCATTAGGGTCGTGACCTTTTTATCGAGGCAACATGGCTGAGGTATCCTCGAATTCGAGGGACGTGGCTTATTCTGCAAAAAACACAAAGGCAACAGGCAACAAGGCAACAGGCAACAGGCAACAGAGAGGGTTACCCAAAAAGCGTGCGCGTGTGCACCAATCACGTGGTTCAGTTCAGTTATTTATCTTGTAAATTTAGTGATTCTATGTTCAATTCAAAAGTTACACTACCTAGGATTACTAACCACGCATTTAAATAATATAATCAAAACATATATGGGGGAGGGAAATTGTAACCAGCGGATCCCTTAATAGGGTTTGACACAAGTAATAATAAAATAGGGTCGAGGTTTTAGGGTTACCGACTATTCGAGCTTTGGCAATTGGCGAACCCTGGAAAGAAAGAAACATGGCAAACAACAAAAAAAGGGGTGAGTGCATTGTCGGTTCGAAGGCAAACTTCATTAACCACAAAGAAAATAGAATAATAAATTAAAAGTAGAAATAGAGATAAGATACTTAGCTTGGCATTTGCCTGACAGGGTTGAGGGCAAGGTTTGCCAGAAGCATCGACTCTGACCATTAGGAATGAGCAAAGAAACAAATAAGGCGTGAGTGTATTATCAGATTCGAGGGCGAAGGGATTAACCCTAAAAATAAAGAATAAATAAATATAAAAATGATAGTAAAAACAAATGAGGGTACTTAGCTTTGTATTTGATCTGATATGGTTAGTAGTTGGGAGAGATCTCAGGGTTAACCCTGAAAAATACAAAGGCAAAAGAAGGAGTGAATGCATGCACAGTTCAGAAATATAAGGGCAAACCCTAAAATTAAAAAGGAAACAACATAGACTTCGAATAAATAAAATACTTAGCTTTTGTATTTTGATCGGGCGCACAGTCGGAAGGCACCTGAAAAGTCAACCCTGAAAAGACACAAAAGAAATATTCAGCGTAGTGGGATGTTCGTCGTAAACCTTGATTAGGGTACGAATTTAAATATGAAAATATAAATGATTTAATTAATTATTGGTCTCGCGACCTAATTAATTAAATCAGGATAAGAAAATAGAATCGAGTGTAAAAAATATTTTTTATGAATTTTTTGAATTAAAATAAAATATATGTGAATTTATTAAAGATACAAAGATGAATAATCTATTTAAAACAATTTTACAAATTAAGAAAATAAATATCCTAATAAAATAAATAGGGTAAGAAGTAGATAATAGAAATATTATTAAAATAACTAAATATAATTAGAAAACTAGATTTTTATTAGTAAAAAACAAATAAAACAAATATATATATATATATATATATATATATATATATATATATATATATATATATATATATATATATATATATATATATATATATATAAAAGGAATTATGCAATTGAAAGTAAAAAAAAATTGGAAACTTAGCGTATGAATCAGGTGCTGCGCATGCATGGTGGTCTTTGGTGCACCGGCGTATTCTGGGCATTGGATTGAGTGAACGATCAGATGAATGGCCAGGATGATGAAGGTACACGCTAGTGCGTGTTTCATAACGCACCGGATCCCAGAACATAGAGACTTCTTCAGCGCGCGCTTTCTGTTTGAAATCAACCAATCACAGGACGACGCGTGGTCACCCCCAACCTCCAGCCGTCGTATTAGGTCTGTAAATGGTCTATGGCTACAGACGCGTTCGTAGCTACAAAGTGCTTCATGCGAATACCTGCAAACGTACCTAAAAATATTTCGCGAGGCCATGGACGATCTCGTCTTGGTCTCACGAATCCAACCATAGCCTTAATTTGGCGTGAAAGTCCCTGTACAGAGAAACCCTAAAACGAAGCCCTAACCTCCTACAATGGCATATCTCGATACGAATGTGCAAACAATATATAAACTATACAGAAACGTTAAGCACAACATAACAAACATTATGATGCAATCAAAACATGCGTATGAGCCATGGATTAGAGTAATCGAGCCAAAAAGTTTCGTGACGTACCTCTGTTAATAGGAGACAAATCTGGGGGTATTGGTTGTTTGCAAATATCCAGGCTCCTTCAGTGATCCTCAAGGAAAGTATAGCAACGCTCAGAATCGGTTGAATCACCTTCAATCCTCAAAATCGAATTGGAGTCTTCCTTGTTTTTTTTAAGCTCGGGTGAAGGGTTTTCTGCAGCCAAATTCCAACCCTTATGATCTGAATTATTCATGTACTTATAGGAGATTGAGATTAGGTCAAAACTTGGATCAAATTTTAACTAAATCTTGAGATTGAATCTTGAGAAATTTGATTTATGGAACTTTCTAAACTTGCCCAAAATTGACTCAATCTCTCTCAATTCCCCTATGCACGAAATTATATGGATATTTTGATATAAATGTAGATTGGATTTGATTTCAATAAGATCTTTAAGTGAATATTTGAATTCCATATGATTTATATAAACTAATTATCATTTTTTAAATGATAAAAAATTCATAAAAAATCAAATATTATTCAAAAATTCGTGGTAATTAAATATGAGATCTTGGATAACTTGTGGACCAAGATTGGGCCAAAAGAACCTGGACATGTTTGAAACAAAATCCATTTTGAACCACTTTTCTTCACATTTTTCTCTTCAAAGTTAGTCAACTTTGACAAGGCGTATCTCCCTCAATTTTTGAGGTATGGGGGTGTTCTAGGACATTTTGGAAACCTTAGAGAGTCTTCTAACCGCTGTCTTTGGTCCCATATCAAAATAATTTTCATTCTCATTTTATGACCTTTTGAAAAAAGTGTCTTTTTGTTGACTTTTGAAGAGGACCTATAATGTATGAAGCCATATCTCCTGAACCATTGATCTATGAGCTTTGATTCTTGGATCATTGGATAGAGGAATGAATTCTCTTCAAAATGAGCTTTGGTGGGAATTTTTCTGATGAAGTATGAATATTTGGTGAATTTTCAAAGTTTGGTTGACTTTTTCAGTTCATGCCCAAAATAGTAACTCTTGACTTTTGACTTCTCTGATCTTTCCTTGCATCATCATGATCAACCCTTGATCAAATGATGATTTTAGGGTTATGAGAATGTTGTTGACCAAATATCTTGAGTTTTGACTGTATAATGACTGTTTTGCCCTTGGGAGTCGACTGTTGACCTAATCAGGATTTGAGGGACTAAATTTGCTCTGTTTGACTTGAAACTTTATATGGAGATACTTTGGGATGTTAGTGACCCTATGGAACCACCTTGAGCCATTGATTCAATGATTTTCCTCTGAATTATTCAAACCCTAGTTTAGAACTTCTGTGTGGGAGACTGTGTTTTGGAGCTTTGTCTTTTGATTTGGTTTTGTGTATGAAAAATAGCATGGGCAAATTTTGGGGTATGACAGCTGCCCCTGTTCAATTATCTTAAACCTGAAGATGTAGAGTGGTTTGCGCGCCAGTCGGTATCTGAAGGTGGAAGATGATTGAACATAAGAATACCAAGAAATTTGCCCTATTTGAAGTAGGGACTTTTGTCGGAGATGGGCTTGTGGATGCCATCTGGTAGTTGAAATTTGAGAAGATGTTGTTTGCGCGTTGACCGTGTCATTACCGTTCGTGGTAGATGAATTAGATCCTTGGGAATTGATCGTGTCAGTATCGTTCGTGATACTTGAATTAGATCTTGGAAAGATGATCGTGTCTTCATCGTTCGTGATGATAGAATTAGATCTGAGGAGATAATCGTGTCTTCATCGTTCGTGATGATAGAATTAGATTCTCTTGTCGTGTCAGCACCGTTCGTAGTGACTGAATTAGACTGGGAAGGCCAGTGATCGTGTCCACACCGTTCGTGATGATAGACTTAGACCTCTGAAATTTGATCGTGTCAGTACCGTTCGTAGTATCTGAATTAGATCTTCTGTCGTGTCAGTACCGTTCGTAGTAGCTGAATTAGACTGAGAAGGTCAGTGACCGTGTCTACACCGTTCGTGATGATAGAATTAGATCTCTGAGAGTTGATCGTGTCAGTACCGTTCGTAGTATCTGAATTAGATCTTCTGTCGTGTCAGTACCGTTCGTAGTAGCTGAATTAGACTTTGAAAGTGATCGTGTCATTACCGTTCGTGGTAAATGAATTAGATCTTTGGGCGTTGATCGTGTCAGTACCGTTCGTGGTAGCTGAATTAGATCTTGAAAATGATCGTGTCATTACCGTTCGTGGTAGATGAATTAGACCTTGGAGCATTGACCGTGTCAGTACCGTTCGTGGTAGCTGATTTAGATCTTGAAAATGATCGTGTCATTACCGTTCGCGGTAAATGAATTAGACCTTGGAAAGCTGGAGTTTTCGTTCGTTTATTTGTACCTGTATTCTGCAAAGGTAAAGTTAGATTTATGCAATGTCATGATGCATGGGTTATGTAATGAATCCCTCAAAATAAATGAGAGCTTTTGCATATTATGTATGAGTTCATTATGAGGTAATGTATGCAGTGTATGAACATGTTTATGACATATGATATGTGAATATGATTTATGTTGTCTTTGATTAAGAAAGTAGATCTTTATGTCCTTGTAATTGTACTGTCTGATCTTGTCTTGAAGATGCTCAGCTGGGAATATATGATTTCTGCTTGGAGATGATCAGTGACTTGATGTTCCCTGATTGGTGATAAAGATATTGATAAATCATGTTGGAGGAGAGCGACAGTGTTGAAGATGTAAACTCTGTTGGGCAGCCATGTCTTTATCGGGAGCGTCTGAAGATATCTTCTTAATGATTACTCTGTGGGGATATGATCTTGTGAACCCGGCTTTGTGGGGAGACATGGGTGAAAGTTGCCCCCAGTATTATAGTAACTACTACTTGATTTAGGACACGTCACTTAAAATGCCAAACTGGACTTGTATAGATTTGCCCCCAGTTAGCAGGAACTTTGGAAAGATTCGCCTTGCGAGGCCTTTATAAGATGTGCACTTTAGGAGACATGCCCCTAGTAATCATATGCCTAATATGATGTCCTATGTTGGTTGAGAAGTAGCTTCAGATTTTCTTGGATGCGTGCCCCTGATTATTTTGGCATCCTTGAGAGGTTCTCGGAATCTTGACTTGATTGCCCCAGATTGGTTTAGCAAAGCATGCCATGCCCCTTGTATACGTAGGATACATTGCTTCTCGGCGTAATCTTGTCTGTCGGGATAACTTTCAGTCATTAGTTGTACCCTGTGCAAGTTCTTTCTGATGCTAACATTTGAAATTATGTAGCAGAATATGTTTAATAATGAATTCATGAGATGCAATGCATACGTTTGTCTTGAGTTTTTGAAAAACGTTAAAACAGGAGATGTAAAGGCGTGATATTTGTAAAAACATGATATTTGTAACAATGTGATGTTTGTAAAAACGTAATATCAACTCGGCATTTGTGGTAAACCTTAAGGAGTCAGGATACCTTTGTCGTGACAGTATGCTTTCGAACTAACCATGCTTCAGTTAGGACTTTCAAGGGTTGTAACGTGGCTTGGTTCACGGTTTAAGAAACAAAGGATAAAGGCTCAAAATTTGATTGTACCCACCCCTCTTCGTGATGATCTTCAGTCCTAATCTCAGTTAATTCAACTTACGCATTCAGGTTCCAAGAGACTTTTGGATTTGCACCTTTGATAATGATGATGGTTCATAAGCAGAGAGAACTTTTGAGATGGCAGTCGCTTCTTCCTTTTGGTGGTCATAACTTTGAGTTGTTCAAGAATTTATTGAATTCTTTTTTCATCTTTTTGATATCCCTAACTTTTGCCTGAACTGTCTCTTTTGAGCTTACAGTCAGCGGGACGCCTTGATTTTTGCCTAAGTCTTTTTTGACTTAGCAGGCTTTTCTTTGTATATATGTTTCTTCCATTTTATTTTTTTGAAAGATATTGACTGCCTTGCTTAATGATTGATGAACCATCATTGGCTTTTTGATTGACATCTCTGATACTTCTTTGATGTGTGTAGATGAACGCTTGTGATTGAAATCTTTATTGAAAGGTGTACTGAATGATTCTCTTAAACTAGAATGCACAGCCAAATTAACTGAGAACTACCCTGCCCCCAGGTTATGATCAAAGGTTTTAATTAGTATAAGAAAGAAACTTCTACTTCTTAGGCTCAAAGGGGTTGACGAGGGATTAACATCCTTATATCTTCACTGTTTAGGAATTGAAACAATGCCTGTACATCGTCAGCATAGTCCGCTCAAAAGCATACTGTATGAGGTTGCGGTATCGTTTTCGTCATCCTCCCTCGAAAGGCTTACAACTTTAGCAGGAGTTGAGTATCACGAAAACATATGCAGAATAAAGATATAATTTAAAATGAGTGATAACGAAATAATTTATTCAAGACAAATATATGCAATGCACTGATGATGATTATTAAAACAAATAATGTCTATCATAATTTGAATGTTTAAACAAACAGAATAGAAATTGCAAATGAAAGTAAATCTAATGATCTAAAAAGTTCATCCTTCTAGGTATTAATCAATCTTTTTGTGATTAGGCATAGGAGTAGTGATCACCACAGGAGTCTTGGGATGATAGAATTCAATTTCACCAGCATCGATCATGTCTTGAATCTTGTTCTTCAATGGCCAACAATCATTCGTATCATGCCCAGGGCTATTGGAGTGGTATGCGCACCTCGCATTGGGCTTATAGCTGGGAGCGGAAGTGTTGGGCTTTACAGGAGGACCCCTCACAGTGATCAAGTTTGCTTTCAACAAATGTTGTAATGCCTGAGCCAGTGACATGTTGATCTTCGTGAATTGTCTTTTAGGCGCGTTATGCTTATGTTGTGGTTGTGATGCTGATGTGGAGATCAGAGCTTCCCCAACTTGTTGTTTACACATGGTATTGGCCATGTAAGGCCCCCCAGTTGAATTGAAGTCAATGATCTTGTTGTCAATTAAGTCTTGGATCTTATGCTTCAATGGTCCACAATCCTCTGTGTCATGGCCAGGGCTATTCGAATGATAAGCACATCTCGCATGGTACTTATACCCAGGAGCAGGATTTGTAGGGATTGAATGTGAAGGTAATAAGGTTATCAGGTTCTGGTTGAGCAGTTGTTGCAGAACTTGAGACATCGGCATGTGCAACGGAGTGAATGATCGCTTAGGTTTGGATTTCCATTTATCTTGCACACCTTGCTCCCTTTGTTGGTCCTTCTCCTTCTCGGACAGAAGTGCCTTTAATTCTTCTTGCCCCTTGGCTAAGTGAAAGATTATTTTCTGGAACTGGTTATTCTGAGCCTGAAGATTTTTGACAGATTGTTCGAGATCCATCTTTCTTGCTGAAATAAACAGCGGAAAGATGAGGCATTTGTTTTTGTGAAACCTGTGATGCGATGTTTATGAATGGTATGATTATGCATATGCAATGTTTTCAAGGACCTTAAAATTTAAATTCACTTTAAACAAGAAAGAAAGAACAAGCTTTGTTAATAATAATAATAATAATTAAGTTGTACTTTAGTTTATGGTTCTTTGCCATTTTGGCTTACAAAAGTAAATATGTAAACAACTAGGAATAATAATAACAATAAACTAGAATTTCTTCAAGCTTCCCATGGACGCTTCCTCTTTGATCCGATGAAGTTGTTGACGTTCTGTTCTGCTTGAAGTAGCCTTGTGAGTTCTAACACTTGTTTCTCTTTGGCGCGGAATTGAGCCTCAAAAGTATCCCTTTCTTCTTTCAATTGGACCCATGATTTTTGTAGTTCTTCTAGATCAGTGGGCATGTCTGGATGGAGAACAACTAAAGGAACCTTTTCTTCACATTCAGGTTCAACAATCACAGGTCTAACATAAGGATATGGCATGACAAAGCGTTGAGCGCGAGTGCGTACCCATCTAAGATAAGGTTCCGAGGGAAGGGAGTTCTTTTGCCCCCAACTTGTGCTATCCACCCTGTACACCTTGTTCCAAGCGCGTATGAACTCTTGGCGTTGATTACGAACATCTTCTTCATAATTGAAAACAACCCCTTCAATGAGCAAGTGATGAGGACCATCCCTTCGAGCATAACCAAATTGTCGTAAAGCTAATGAAGGATTGTAGGTGATTCCTCCTCTAATGCCAAGGAGAGGCACATTAGGGAATTTCCCACAATGATCAATGATAGTGACGTACTCTTGAGACATAACATGCCAACGGATATCTGAATGAGAAAGTGACATGATTCTTCGAGACCATTGCATCTTTTGATCGTTTCTGACTACTGAGCGTGGAAGGTGCGAAATAAACCACCTAGCCAGCAAGGGTGTGCAACACATAAGAGTCCCTCGCTTCTTCATGACACGAGAGTGAAGGGAATGTAGAATATCTCCAAGTAGCGTAGGCACGGGGTTGTGAGTCAGAAAAATCTTGATTGCATGCACATCAATAAATTGATCAGGATTAGGAAACAAAACCAAACTATATATTAATAAAGCCAAAACATCTTCAAAAGCATGGTAGCTCATGGCCTTCAGAAATTGTCGAGCTTTTCCAAATAAGAATTTGGCTGAGAGACCTTCTACTCCATTCTTGGTGTCCCAGTTAGAGGCGATGTCGGATCTCTTTAGGTGAAGTGCAGCAGCAATAGTCTCGAGTTTCGGAGTGCTTTCCAATCCAGTAAAGGGCAGATGCTTAGATATAGGTACACCAAGTAAGTTTGAGAACTCCTCCAAAGTAGGTACCAACTGATAATCCGGAAAAGTGAAGCAATGATGTTCGGGATCAAAGAATTGGCATAAGACTCTCATCATATCTTCTTCAAATTGAGAGGTGACCAGTCGAAGAAGATAACCATGTCTTTCAGCAAACTTAGAGTCTCCAGGGACTTCCAAGGCGAGCTCCTTAAGCTCAGAAGGTATCCCTACAAAGTTGAGTCGTACATAATCTCTGGTAGAAAAAGCCATGTCCTACAAAACAGTGTAAATATAAATTTCTCGGTCCTTGAAATTTGTTAGTGGTTATGATATGTCATGATGTTATGATGTTATGATGTTATGATGCCAAGTAGATAACAAACACAAACAAGTCACACAATTGCCTTAAGGGTAGGCTTGCATGAAGTTCATAGGTATATACCCTTCTTCCTTTCGTTTAGTTGGTTCAACCTGTCCTAAAAAGTAACCAGGTTCTATGGTGCTCATATCCCTGATCTTTCTCGTGGGCATTGTCTCAACATAGCACTCAATCGGCCAGCCAAAAGCATCCCTTGAGTCCAATCTCAATGAGTGTAGCATCGAGTATCAACCGGCTTCAGTCAGGAATCCGAAGCCAGCCATCTCGCTACTTCTTATAAGCCAAAGTCAAGTTCGACTAAGGTTCTAAGGGCGAATTAGTGCTCATGACACCACGCGGTAGCCAAATGTCTCCTCGATCAGATTCAAGGGCCATCAGGACAAACCAAAGCGTCGCACTAACGGTGGCCACCAGTTCAACCGTAACGATACATGTCGTACAGCCTCCCTGGTCTCATGCCACATACCTAAGGTACTCAGATCCGGGTTAGGATCTTTCACACAACAGAATACCCAAAACAGCCCTGCAAAAGTAAAGCAAGCAAAACAAGCAATAGAAAACATTTAAGTGAATCCTAAACTTTTAAGGTAACCCCTCTTAATCGAAATTTCCCCAGCAGAGTCGCCAGTTCTGTAACACGGTGAACTGACTTTTTATTAATCGGAATGTCGCGGTAAGCAAGAGTCGCCACCGACTTTTATTTTATCCAAACAATATTCGGAAAGGCAAAAAGAAACAGAAAAAAAACCTTTTAAAAGAAATCTAAGTTCGGGGGGTAATTTATGCAAAGGGAAGGTGTAAGGCACCCTTTGCATCCATGGTTTTCCATGGGCTCTTAATTGCTTTGCTTGCTCGTTTTCAGAAAATGTAGATGAAAGAGGAAAAAAATGGACTTTAGCTCGTAAATGAGCGTAGCCAGTTTTTGAAGAATTTTGAGAAGGAATATAGAAAATAGAGCATGGCAAGGCAGTTAGGGGCAATTACCTTAAACTCAGATGATAGGTCTCTTTTCAGCCTTTCAGAATGAAAGGGTCAATCCTTGCCATAAGAGGGCAGGAAGCCTTTCGTTTGGAGGTTGAAGGGTCATCGAAGCATCCTTTGCCATAAGACTGTCCCATGCCATAGAAGGGCAGGTAGTCTGAGGCAAGGATCAGAATAAGCCATTTTCGTAGGCAGCCAGAAGATACCTCAGCCCTTTTCCGTAGGCAACATCCGAGGGTCGAGGTCATTTGTGTATCGAAGGCAGCATCATTAGGGTCGTGACCTTTTTATCGAGGCAACATGGCTGAGGTATCCTCGAATTCGAGGGACGTGGCTTATTCTGCAAAAAACACAAAGGCAACAGGCAACAAGGCAACAGGCAACAGGCAACAGAGAGGGTTACCCAAAAAGCGTGCGCGTGTGCACCAATCACGTGGTTCAGTTCAGTTATTTATCTTGTAAATTTAGTGATTCTATGTTCAATTCAAAAGTTACACTCCCTAGGATTACTAACCACGCATTTAAATAATATAATCAAAACATATATGGGGGAGGGAAATTGTAACCAGCGGATCCCTTAATAGGGTTTGACACAAGTAATAATAAAATAGGGTCGAGGTTTTAGGGTTACCGACTATTCGAGCTTTGGCAATTGGCGAACCCTGGAAAGAAAGAAACATGGCAAACAACAAAAAAAGGGGTGAGTGCATTGTCGGTTCGAAGGCAAACTTCATTAACCACAAAGAAAATAGAATAATAAATTAAAAGTAGAAATAGAGATAAGATACTTAGCTTGGCATTTGCCTGACAGGGTTGAGGGCAAGGTTTGCCAGAAGCATCGACTCTGACCATTAGGAATGAGCAAAGAAACAAATAAGGCGTGAGTGTATTATCAGATTCGAGGGCGAAGGGATTAACCCTAAAAATAAAGAATAAATAAATATAAAAATGATAGTAAAAACAAATGAGGGTACTTAGCTTTGTATTTGATCTGATATGGTTAGTAGTCGGGAGAGATCTCAGGGTTAACCCTGAAAAATACAAAGGCAAAAGAAGGAGTGAATGCATGCACAGTTCAGAAATATAAGGGCAAACCCTAAAATTAAAAAGGAAACAACATAGACTTCGAATAAATAAAATACTTAGCTTTTGTATTTTGATCGGGCGCACAGTCGGAAGGCACCTGAAAAGTCAACCCTGAAAAGACACAAAAGAAATATTCAGCGTAGTGGGATGTTCGTCGTAAACCCTGATTAGGGTACGAATTTAAATATGAAAATATAAATGATTTAATTAATTATTGGTCTCGCGACCTAATTAATTAAATCAGGATAAGAAAATAGAATCGAGTGTAAAAAATATTTTTTATGAATTTTTTGAATTAAAATAAAATATATGTGAATTTATTAAAGATACAAAGATGAATAATCTATTTAAAACAATTTTACAAATTAAGAAAATAAATATCCTAATAAAATAAATAGGGTAAGAAGTAGATAATAGAAATATTATTAAAATAACTAAATATAATTAAAAAAACTAGATTTTTATTAGTAAAAAACAAATAAAACAAATATATATATATATATATATATATATATATATATATATATATAAAAGGAATTATGCAATTGAAAGTAAAAAAAAATTGGAAACTTAGCGTATGAATCAGGTGCTGCGCATGCATGGTGGTCTTTGGTGCACCGGCGTATTCTGGGCATTGGATTGAGTGAACGATCAGATGAATGGCCAGGATGATGAAGGTACACGCTAGTGCGTGTTTCATAACGCACCGGATCCCAGAACATAGAGACTTCTTCAGCGCGCGCTTTCTGTTTGAAATCAACCAATCACAGGACGACGCGTGGTCACCCCCAACCTCCAGCCGTCGTATTAGGTCTGTAAATGGTCTATGGCTACAGACGCGTTCGTAGCTACAAAGTGCTTCATGCGAATACCTGCAAACGTACCTAAAAATATTTCGCGAGGCCATGGACGATCTCGTCTTGGTCTCACGAATCCAACCATAGCCTTAATTTGGCGTGAAAGTCCCTGTACAGAGAAACCCTAAAACGAAGCCCTAACCTCCTACAATGGCATATCTCGATACGAATGTGCAAACAATATATAAACTATACAGAAACGTTAAGCACAACATAACAAACATTATGATGCAATCAAAACATGCGTATGAGCCATGGATTAGAGTAATCGAGCCAAAAAGTTTCGTGACGTACCTCTGTTAATAGGAGACAAATCTGGGGGTATTGGTTGTTTGCAAATATCCAGGCTCCTTCAGTGATCCTCAAGGAAAGTATAGCAACGCTCAGAATCGGTTGAATCACCTTCAATCCTCAAAATCGAATTGGAGTCTTCCTTGTTTTTTTTAAGCTCGGGTGAAGGGTTTTCTGCAGCCAAATTCCAACCCTTATGATCTGAATTATTCATGTGCTTATAGGAGATTGAGATTAGGTCAAAACTTGGATCAAATTTTAACTAAATCTTGAGATTGAATCTTGAGAAATTTGATTTATGGAACTTTCTAAACTTGCCCAAAATTGACTCAATCTCTCTCAATTCCCCTATGCACGAAATTATATGGATATTTTGATATAAATGTAGATTGGATTTGATTTCAATAAGATCTTTAAGTGAATATTTGAATTCCATATGATTTATATAAACTAATTATCATTTTTTAAATGATAAAAAATTCATAAAAAATCAAATATTATTCAAAAATTCGTGGTAATTAAATATGAGATCTTGGATAACTTGTGGACCAAGATTGGGCCAAAAGAACCTGGACATGTTTGAAACAAAATCCATTTTGAACCACCTTTCTTCACATTTTTCTCTTCAAAGTTAGTCAACTTTGACAAGGCGTATCTCCCTCAATTTTTGAGGTATGGGGGTGTTCTAGGACATTTTGGAAACCTTAGAGAGTCTTCTAACCGCTGTCTTTGGTCCCATATCAAAATAATTTTCATTCTCATTTTATGACCTTTTGAAAAAAGTGTCTTTTTGTTGACTTTTGAAGAGGACCTATAATGTATGAAGCCATATCTCCTGAACCATTGATCTATGAGCTTTGATTCTTGGATCATTGGATAGAGGAATGAATTCTCTTCAAAATGAGCTTTGGTGGGAATTTTTCTGATGAAGTATGAATATTTGGTGAATTTTCAAAGTTTGGTTGACTTTTTCAGTTCATGCCCAAAATAGTAACTCTTGACTTTTGACTTCTCTGATCTTTCCTTGCATCATCATGATCAACCCTTGATCAAATGATGATTTTAGGGTTATGAGAATGTTGTTGACCAAATATCTTGAGTTTTGACTGTATAATGACTGTTTTGCCCTTGGGAGTCGACTGTTGACCTAATCAGGATTTGAGGGACTAAATTTGCTCTGTTTGACTTGAAACTTTATATGGAGATACTTTGGGATGTTAGTGACCCTATGGAACCACCTTGAGCCATTGATTCAATGATTTTCCTCTGAATTATTCAAACCCTAGTTTAGAACTTCTGTGTGGGAGACTGTGTTTTGGAGCTTTGTCTTTTGATTTGGTTTTGTGTATGAAAAATAGCATGGGCAAATTTTGGGGTATGACACTAGTACTTTTGCATTACAATTTCATTTTCTTTTAATTATTCTTATCAAATGACACTTGTCGCGTTTGAATTGGTGGATATATTTCAACATGGTGTAGCCAAGTCAAAGTTCATGGTTTTCAAATTACTGTTTGATTTTCAATTAGAAAGAATGACGTCCCAGTTGCTAGTAATATGGTATTTTCTAGTTACTATTATTTTGGTAATTTAATCATCTTCTCATCTCTCTTTTATTTTTAGAATTAAATTAGGATTTTCCATGGCTTAAAGGTATTTAGCATCCTAATCTTCATGACTCGTTTGTTCGGCATTATTTGGTCTTTCTGTTTAATTTAGATTTTAGAGTCTATTTAATTTAATTCTCGTTTTTTTATTTAAATTAGCTTCCTTGTTGCCATAAAAAATATTGAAAAGTACAAAACATGTAATTAAATTTTCTTTCTCATATTAAGAACACAAAAAATATGTTATTTAATTTTTAATTCTCTTTTAGAATTTAGAAAGCCTATTGTCATATGTTTTTAGTACTAACCATTTTCGTGTTTTTGCGAGGTAATACCATCGTGAGCATTGGATTCGACCATACATGATTCTAGTCACAACAAGTTTTCTTAATAAATAAACCTTAGGGGTTTATTGTTAGGGTCTGCATTTCCGGTTCTCTCCTTTGTGTCAAATTTTCAGAGTTGCTTCAAATACACTCCGACTGCACGCCACGTCAAATTAAAAGCTAAGTCCTATTTCATATTTATTTTAAATATTCATTCTATTTTATTTTTGTTTCTTCCCTCCAAATTAGAGTTAGCCTTAATTGTTGTTGAATTAGCCATACACTCACTGTATTTTATTCTTCTGTCAATTCTCAGATGGTCAGAGTCAATGCTTCAGGCTACCTCCGACTATCAACCTTCGTCAATCAAAGCTAAGTTTCTTTTACCCTTTTTCTTTTATTGTTATTTTATTGATTAGAGTTAACTATGATTGTTTCTGAACTAATAATGCACTCACTGTACTTTGCCTTCTTGTTCTTCCTCCTTTTCAGGTTTATCAATTGCCAAAGCTACGTCATTGGTAACCCTAAACCTCATTTTATTTTATGCCTTTTATTATTACTTATATCAAACCCTATTAAGGGATCCGCTGGTTACAATTTCCCTCCCCCATATCTGTTTTGGTTATATTATTTAAATGCGTGGTTAGTAATCCTAGGGAGTGCAACCTTTGAATTGAACATAGAATCACTAATTTTACAAGATAATATATTCGAATATGATCACGTGATTGATGCACACACGCACACTTTTGGGTAACCTCTCTGTTGCCTTGTTGCCTGTTGCCTTGTTGCCTGTTGCCTTGTTGCATTGTATTTTGTGCAGAATAGCCAGTCCCTCGAATACGAGGATACCTCAGCCATGTTGCCTCGATTAAAGGTCATGGTCCCTAATGATGCTGCCTTCGATACACAAAAATGACCTCGACCCTCGGAAGTTGCCTATGGAAAAAGGCTGAGGTATCTTCTGGCTGCCTACGAAATGGCTTATTCTGATCCTTGCCTTAGACTACCTGCCCTTCTATGGCATGGGACAGTCTTATGGCAAAGGATGCTTCGATGACCCTTCAACCTCCAAACGAAAGGCTTCCTGCCCTCTTATGGCAAGGATAGACCCTTTCATTCTGAAAGGCTAAAAAGAGACCTATCATCTGAGTTTAAGGTAATTGCCCCTAATTGCCTTGCAATGCTCAAACCTTTTTATTATATTCTTTCTCATAATTTTTCAAAAGGGCAACGCTTATTCACAAGCTAAAGTCCCTATCTCTTTCATCTACATTTTCTAAACAAACGAGCAAGCAAAGCAATTAAGAGCCCATGGAAAACCATGGATGCAAAGGGTGCCTTACACCTTCCCTTTGCATAAATTACCCCCCGAACTTAGATTTTCTTTAAAGGTTTTTTTCTGTTTCTTTTTGCCTTTCCGAATATTGTTTGGATAAAATAAAAGTCGGTGGCGACTCTTGCTTACCGTACATTTCAAATAAAGTCAGTTCACCGTATTACACCTTGTACTAAAAAAGATTCAATCTTTTCTCACAGATTCGAGAGGGAAATGGACTCCCAATTATGACGGCCCCTACGTGGTCAAGAGAGCTTTCTCAGGAGGAGCCTTAATACTCACGACTATGGATGGAGAAGAATTCACCCGTCCTGTGAACGTCGACGCAGTCAAGAAATACTTCGCCTAAATAAACAAAAGAACAGCTCGCTAAGTTGAAAACTCGCAAAGAGCGACTTAGGCAAAAAAGAGCGTCTCGGTGAATCGAAAACCCGAAAGGGCGATTCAGGCAAAAATTAGAGACATAAAAAAAAATATATATATATATATATATATTAATCAATCCCGGTAGACTTAAAACCCGAAAGGGGTAGTTTACGCAAAAGTTAGGGATATATGGCAAGTAACTGTGTTCAGGACAAACTTGATCATTCAAAATCCATAGCGGAGTATTCATCAGCAGTAGGTCATCTTCTACGAAGCACGAATACAGCGCAACTCGGAGTGGAAGGGAAAGATAACGGTCGTCACGTTTCATCGTAGCCCTTTTCCTGAAAATTACCAATTTCCAACTTTGTAAATACTCCATGGAATCAAGCATTTGGCTGATTACCATTCCATATATAATAATTTGAGCCTTGTGCTTTTCTTTTGCAATCTAGTCTTTTTGAGTTTCTTGAAATGCATTTTGAATTTAAACAGTCAGTTTCTTGAAATAAATGTTTTCATAAAATAAAATGAATTTACTTGCAAAAATAAAGGTGAAATTTCTTTCTAAGGTTTACAAACAATAGGAAGAATGCAAACAGTTGCTCCAAGAACGGTTGAGACTCCGGGAACCAATATTTCCCCATGAGGTCGCTTTGCGAACATCTCCCAATGACGGATCTTCAATTCAATTCGTATTACTCACTTCGGACAGCGGACAGCTGATAACCAGATCTTCCCAACAGAGTTCGAACTACAAGAAGAGGACATCTTCTGATCAACAAGAATTCAAGTCGTATCATAGGATTTTACATCCGCGACAATTCCATTCACATTCACTTTACATTTTATCATTGTCATAATATTCATGCATACATTACATCATAATTGCATAGTCGAGTCAGGCTTTGATCATGTGAATGCCTAAGTCATTAAGGCATGAACTCAAGTTTCCCCTGCAAGTTCCGGAGAAGCTTTTTCCTTCGAGACAACAGTTCATACACGAGGATCTCCCCAAGCAAGTCAACAAATGGTAGTCTCCCTCAAAGAGATAGTTTGTTCACTTTTGGAATTCCTCAGCCGAGATTCTCCTGCAGAGCGACACTCGACAGTTTTCTTCAGATAAGATAGTCTGTTTCGCATTTTGGAATTCCTCACAAGGCCGATGAGCGGTTTCTCTTCTCCGAAGAGTATGGATTCCTCGACATAATTGACAAGTGGTAGTTTTTCCTCCTGAAAAACAGTTTGGTATTTCCCCAGCAGGGTCAAGAGATGCCACTTATTCGTCAAAGAAAATAATTCAGAATCTCCCAGCAGATTGACAAATGATTCCCTAGCGGAATCAGTGAATGCTAGTCTTTGTCCAGAAGATAGTTCAGATTCCCCAGCGGAGTCAGTGAATGGTAGTCTTCGTCCAGAAGATAGTTCAGATTCCCCAGCGGAGTCAGTGAATGGTAGTCTTCGTCCTGAAGATAGTTCAGATTCTCCAGCAAAGTCAGTGAATAGTAGTCTTTTTCAGCGAGAGACAGTTCACTTACTTTTTCGAGCAGAAGTAACGAATGGCAGCTTTCTTCATGAAGACAGTTCGTTTCGCTCAAAGATTCCTCAACAAAGTCAGCAAATGGCAGTCTCTTTCAGCAGAAGACAGTTTGCTCACTTTCTTTCACGACAGTCGGCAAATGGCAGTCTCCTAGTAGAAGACAGTTTGTTCCCCTAGCAATTGGCAAATGGCAGCCTTTCCCCAAGGAAAGACAGTTTGTCTGTTAAATACTTAAGAGATCGACAAATGGCAGTTTCTTCAAACAGTTTGTCTGTTTCTGGGATGTTTAGTTCCCCACAGAGTCGACGAATGGCAGTTTTCCTCTTAGGAAAACAGTTTGTTGGTTCCCCGGCATCAGTCGACGAATGGCGGTTTTCACCCCGAAAACAGTTCGTCCGCCTTCAAACAAAGTCATTAGCCCCTCAAAAGAGCGCGGGACCATATGACAATCCTTCAAAGACGTCAAGTCAAAAGGGAAGATGGTGAAGTTTCTCTACTACCATCAAATGGTGTCTCATCTCCAAGTGCTGATGAGAAGTTTGATGAGGAAACAAACCTTTGATGTTTCTTTATTACCATCAAATGGCGTCTCATCTCCAAGTGCTGATGAGAAGTTTGATGAGGAAACAAACCTTTGAAGTTTCTTTATTTACCGTCAAATGGTATCTTACCTCCAAGTGCTGGTAAGAAGTTTGATAAGGAAACAAACCCTTGAAGTTTCTTTATTTACCGTCAAATGGTATCTTACCTCCAAGTGCTGGTAAGAAGTTTGATGAGGAAACAAACCTTTGGAGATTTTCTCTTTATCTGAGATATTGTCCAAACACAACTAAGACCAGTTTCGAGATTTGGACATCCGGAACGAGAGGAGGTTGTTTACCTTTTTCTAAGTATTAACACTTAGTTAAGGAAGATGGGTTGCGCATCCTACACTGTCATCCATTCTCCAGAATCCACATCAAGTATTTCTACAGGAGTTTGTCTCCTCATCCCCGCCGAGTGCGACAACGGGATCAAAGTCATGCAAATATTTTATCAATTACAACATCTCAAGAGCGCCCAAAATTCGGGCATTCCTCGATATTTAAGTCTCTTTTACGCAGGAAAGATCGAGATATCAATCTCTCTCCCTCCAGATAAAAGAAACTTAAATAGGGGCATCTGTCATACCCTAATTTTTGACCCCCCTGAGATGACATATCTTTAGGATTTTCATCAGGTCAAAGCAAGTACCCAGAGCAGTCACTTCTTCATCTGGCATTTAATCAAGGATGCTCAAAAACAAGAAAACTCAGGCAAAGGATCAATCAATAGAAGGATTAGTCTCTAAGACTCAGGAGCTTCATTATTTCACCTATGATTGATTAGACACCCAGCCATCTAAGTACAGAGTTACTCAGGTCACCAGACTAGGGCTTTTTTTTTTAGCCTATCAAGGACTGAACTCAGGGATCACCTTTGGGAAACCCTAAAAAGCCCTAGGGGACCATTCAAAGACATCAATCATCTTCAAATAACTCATATGACAAGATCCACTGGACATTACACCTCAATTCAAAGTCTACAGTCATCATTGTCCTCTGGTCGACAATTAGGGTTTTTGACCTAATTCCCCAAGATAGTTGACTTTTTAATCAGGGCATGGATCCAAAACTCAAGACATGATTCAAGAGTCTCTACTACCTCAATATAATCCATTTACATCATTCATCTGAGGAAAAGATCTTGATTCTACACAAAAGTCCAAAATCTCACCATATCTGGAAAAAGTCAACTGTATGGGATCACCATTGACTTTTGAGATTTTTGGTCAAACCATGGCTTTCAAGGATCAATATCATCAATATATGGATATTAAAGTCATTTGACCAAAGAAATTCAAAGAAATTCATCAAGGAGCGAAAAGTCGGGAATTAGGGTTTTTTGAGGCATGGTGAGAACTCAAAATTTCACCTACACAACTCAAAAAACTTCCAACATGAAAGTTGTAGATCTTGCAAAATAAAACAACATCTTACAATGGAACTTTTTTCAAAAGATCAATCATTTAAGAGTTTTGGAAATTTTGAAGTTTTAGGTCATAAACACTTAGAAAATTTTCTAAGTGTTTTAACCTAATTTTCTTCCAACTTTGGCCTCATTTTTCACAAATTTGCCAAAGGATTCTGAAGAAACTCCAAACTAATGATTTGAAGTAGATGTTTAGGGCTTTCCAAATTGTGTTCAACCTTCTCCAAATTCATTTTGAGCTAGGAGTTATGCTTGTTCAAAGTTGGCCTCATGAAGTAAAATTATAGGTCATGCATCATTTTGGAACTTTGCAATTTTGTGCATATGACCTCAATTATGGATGCTACACGACCCATAACACATCTGAAAACATGCCATGCATTCATTTTCACCATGCCATGATAATTGAGGAAGATTCTAAAAACAAGAACATGTGATTATGTAATGATTACATTTGAGAATTTATGGCAAATTGATGAATCACCCAAGGAATCTTCTCACCAACCAATTAGAGCTCACTTTGTATCTGAAATGTTCCCTAAGATCAGATAGAATCAATGGATAGGGAGCTGGCTCGAAAATGCAATGATCACACTTGGATATTCTTTGAAATTTCTTCATGGCTAAGAAACCAAATTCACTTCACTAAGCAAGCTCACTCTCTCAATCAGTACTGAATCATTTGCCTATAAATAGGAGAGCATACCTCAGTAGAAAAACACACCAAAGCAACCATATTCCTTGCTTTCTCTTTCTCTTCTCATGCTTATTGTTTTTCAAAGTTCTTTGGCAAGAAGAATCGTTTTCTTCAAACCAGAGCTTATCTTTGGAAAGTAAGCATTCTAACATCTCAAGGGAGGTCATTTGAGGTGATCCAAGCACCTGGATCACTTCTGTAAGTGGAGGAACACCATTGTTGCTCTCACTTTGGAGCAGTTGCAGTTGGAGGTCCATAGTGCAATTCAGAAGGTTTCCAATCAAGCCAAGCATCCAGGCATGTTCCATAGGAGGTAGTGAAGCTGTTCAGATGGCTGCAGCTCATCTGTAACTCAAGAATCATCACTCTCCATGTTCACTTGAAGCTCAAATCGAGGGAGGTCCATAGAACAATTCAGGAGGATTGAGGTTACAACAAGCATTCAGTTAGCATCACTGAGTCACAAGGAAGCTTTTGGGATCATTCATACAAGCCCAGTTGCTCTCTATCATCCTCACGACCTCCATTTTCAGAGGTAAGTTTCTGAACTCCACCTCTTTAATTTAAGCATTCTTTTAGAAATAGCTCGATTCTATCTTGTTCAGCATCATCAGAGGATTGAAAACCCTCTATCATCATTCATTTATCTTTCAGTATAGTCATTTAATTTGATTTTTAAATTTTAGGGTTCTTCACAATTTCTGGTAAATTAGTTAGATGTAGTTAATATAAATATATATTAGTTATACATTTAGAACCGTGAGTGAATTTAGAACAAGTTTCATGTTTACACCTGGACCATTGGTTGAGATTTGAGAGAATCAGAATTTCAAAAATGTTGGAGCTTGAGGTTGAAGACGAAGATGGAGGGTGGCGCCATTTTTTAAATCTCTGAACAAAGTTTATTTTATTTTGAATGGAATGCGTTTTACAAACGAATTCATCGTTTGCCCTAGTGGCCTCACATACGCCCTTAGTCTCCTCATGCCTCAAGTCTGGGGTTCGAATCCCCCTCGCCCCAGACTTTTTGATTCTTTTATTTTTCAATGATTTATCACTTGTTTTGAAACATAACCAAATGAGTGAGAGTTGCTATCACCATGCGCGCGTTGGCTCAGTGGTGTGGTTTTGGGTGTGTGACCTAAAGGGCGTGAGTTCAAGCCTTGGTGGAGACATTTCTAAACTTCACATGATTATTTAACCTATCAAATTAAATCATTTTCACTTCATTTTTCACACACTTTTTATTTAATATACCTATTTTGTGAATAATCAAAAAAATCATAAAAATATTATTTATTTCATGTATTTTAATTAGGTTTAACATAGTATGTTTTAAAGTGTTTTCTTAAAAACTTTAAATATATATATATATATTCATTTTGTTTTAACCTAATTATTTTGAAAATAAGTTTATGATAAAACCCTAATTGTTTAGGTCTTAATTAGGCATAGATCTTTATTCTTTACCTTAATTAAGTTGACTTTTTGTCAATTTTCAAAACTGTTTTCAATCTCCGTTTAAATCAAATGATTAAGGTTTTCAAACAACAAAACCTTATATCATTTCAAATCATTTTGAAAACTGCTTTTGTAACCAGTACTGTAAAGTACTGGGCCTCTAATAGAGTGTAAGTCCCAAACACCTTCTCTTCTTAGCTTGTTTTCAAAACTGTATTTTCAAAATCTCCTTTCTGTTTTCAAAACATTCTTCTGGTATTTGAACGGCATTATTCCCGGTGAAACTCTTCAGATACCTATGTGACCTTTGTCCATCTTCACTTCTTCTGTTTTCAAAAACCCTTAACTGTTTATAATAAATATTCAATTGTTATCAACAAAACAACAAAAATATTGTTGAGGCTCTGTACATACTTCTTCAAAGGCCTCCACTCCATCCAGGTTAGGCTTTACAAGCTTTTAATTTACAGTCTTTGTTTAAATTACTGTCAAATATAAACTGTGCATATATATTAGTTTAGAACTACGTTTGAGTATAAACCTTAGGACAGTTAAACTATATATATATTATAGGAATATGACCTAGGATTGAGAATGTCTTCCCGGTGAAGGCTCTTTCCTAATTAGAGATCTGTAGTTCAAACCCCCAAGATGAATTATTCCCGGTGAAACATCTTGGCAAAAACCTTAGAATCCAAAAAAATAGGACACATCCACCCAAAGAGGAATTATTCCCGGTGAAACCTCTTACCCATTTGCTTAGAGCCAAAATAAGTTCAAAACTACATAGCTTTCTCTTGTGCTATAACAAGGACCCTCGATTAGCCTCCTCTTGGGCTTTGTACAAGGACCCACAGGCTTCTTAAAAGCATTTCCAGCTTCCTTTTGAGCTTGTATACAAGGACCCATCAGGTTTCTTATAAACATAGGAACAGGTCTTTAGTCACCTTTTAGCCTACCCTGGTGAGTTTCTTCAAATTTAAACCAGACTTTAAACAAGCTAAGATTGTCTCAATTTTACATTGAGTACCCCTTTTGGAATGAGAGACATGGACAGTCTCTATCACCCTTATCTTCATCAATTTTTCCTTAGCAGAGTCTAGGATCCATGTTGGATCATCCTCAGCATGTGTCAGCCTTCATCTTGGGCTTTAAACAAGAAGTCTCCATTAGATAATCTTTCTGCCATCATTTTAACAAAAACCCCTGGAAAGGGTTAGCCTCCAAAGTCAATTAATAAAAAATGTCAAAAAAACCAATTAATTCATTCTCTTAGGAGATAATTTCCCCAAAAGAGTCAAAACCCCTGGAAAGGGTCAGCCTCCAAAAAACATGATAAAGTCAGTCTTTTAACAGACAAATTCACCACCTGAGTCAAAACCCCTGGAAAGGGTTAGCTTCCATCAAAAAACAGTCTTTTAATAAATAAAATCTCCTCAATAGAGTCAAAACCAACAAAAACAGTTAGCCTCAACCTTGGGCTTCATACAAAGCACCAAACAATAAAACTCTCATGTAAAGAGTCTGCCACAACCTTGGGCTTTGTACAAGGCAGAAAATAATGTTTTCCCTAGCTAGAGTCAGCCATAACCTTGGGCTTTGTACAAGGCACACAAAATAGAGTCATTCATAGTCTCAAAAATTCAGTTATCTTCAGCAGTCAGCCACAACCTTGGGCTTTGTACAAGGCACACAAATATAGTCTCCCTAAGTAGAGTCAGCCTCAATTCTGGGCTTTGTACAGAACACCAAATAAAAATCCATCAAATAAACACTCTCCAAATAGAGTCAGCCTCAATTCTGGGCTTTGTACAGAACACAAAAATACCCTGTAATTAATCCCCAGTGGAGTCATCTCCCAGAGTCAATATATTAATAAATCAATCAAAAAGCCTCAAGCTTGGGCCTCATACAAGCCAGCTAAAGTCAAATCTTTTATACAGTAGATAGACATAGCTTATCTCTATAGAGAGATATTTTTACTACTCTACCACATTCAAACAAACAAACATTTCAAACATTTCAATTTCAATTTCAATTTCAATCAAGTCTCCCATTTAGGATTTTGAAAGGCATGAGCTGGCAGTAAAACCCAGACATGTGGTAACTTTCCCTAATTTGGATGAGCATCTTTCTTTCATTTAAGAGGCATCTGACTGGCATACTTGCACACACACAAGTAAGGTCCCCCTCTTGAATGAAATTAATCCAGTTATTCTGTCACTCTTTTAAATGTTTGTGGTAGAATAGTACAAATACCTCTCTGTAAAGATGATTTCATGCCTCTTTACTGTAAACAGAGATTTAATTCAAAGCTTCAACCTTGAGCTTCAAGCAAGGCACCAAAAATAATTAATTTCCCTAGTTAGTTCCCCGAACTACATTAAGCTCTGACTTCCACTAGGGATATGTAGGCATGAGGTTCACAAGGAATCTCAGCGAGCTAATAAAATACCAAAAATAGTCAGTTTGTCTGTCTGTCAGTCTTTCCAAATCAATTCAATTCCTTCTCCTAACACAAAGGAGAAACTTTCCCAATCATTAGCAGCAAACACAATCACAATGACATAGAGAAGGTTCCTGTAGAGTACTACAGATATGTAGGGTGTTTAAACACTTCCCTATGTATAACCGACCCCCCGGACTCCAGAATTTCTAGTCTAGGTGAAATCCCCACACTTAGCAAACTCCTAAGGTTTAGTTGAGATCTTTTTTCCCCTTTCCTACTCGTAGGACAATAAGAAAGTTCGTGTGATATCGTAGGAAGAACTGAAATAAAATTCATCCCACCACGGGCGCATTCTCCTTCCAAATTTCGCGTGAAGGGTCTAGCGTGCCGTCCTCCCAAGTGAAACGGGGAGGTAAAAAAAACGACAACCACAGTTCCCCATAGCCTCCTATTGGGCTTCGTGCAAAGAATCTCCCTAGTTTAGGTTAGGACATAGAGTATGGTTTCCCGGTGAAATCGCTCTAAGAGCTCAAACCAACTATACCACGCCTCCTCTTGGGCTTTGTACAAACGACTTGTCCCTCCCATAGCCTCCTCTTAGGCTTACAATGCAAGGACCCTCGATTGTCCCTCCCATAGCCTCCTCTTGGGCTTACAATGCAAGGACCCTCGATTGTCCCTCCCATAGCCTCCTCTTGGGCTTACAATGCAAAGACCCTCGAATAGCCTCCTCTTGGGCTTCGTACAAGGACCCACGGGCTTCTTATAAGCATCCCCAATATCCAAATCAAATACCCTAGGAGATTAGACATTTATCATCTCTATGATAGGAGTATCTCATCTATATCATCACAAACAATCAATCAATCAATCAATCAACTTAACTTTTTTGCCACAAGGCTGGCTGATCAATCAAACCTTTTTGCCACCATACTGGCTGATTAATCAAAGTTTTTGTCACAAGGCTGACTTCATTGAAAATTTTGCCACAAGGCTGGCTGATTAATCAAAACTTTTTGTCACAAGGCTGACTTCATTGAAAGTTTTTGCCACAAGGCTGGCTAAAAAGCATCTTTATCATTCTAAGCACCATAAGTGGCATGGCCCAGGGCTTATAATGAAAAGATTTTCAAACAAAAATCAAACAGATGTATGTGATGATATAGATTAGATACATCGAACATTTAGATGACATTTGTCTCTTTTCCTTTGCTTTCACTAGCATAAGTGGGAACTACGATTGCTCTGACTTTCTTAACATCCCTTTGAGAATACGTAGGCACAAGGCCGTATCCTTGGCGAGCAAAACTTCTCCCTCAAACCACTCAAACCTTAGCACCCGTAGACCCGAGCTACAGATGCTCTGATTCCCTCTAAGGGATATGTATGCAGAGGATCGCGATGATCTTTGCGAGCATAATCAAACAAACACCTTAGGTCCCACCTATTTCAACAGAACCTCTCAATAACATGGAATGAAAAACACAACAAAGAAGCCTATAGAGTACTATAGATACGTTGGGTGCTAATACCTTCCCTTCGTATAACCAACCCTCTTACCCAAGATCTCTCCCCCACTTTTTAGGTTATTGCAACTTTTTTCCTTTTCCTATTCTGGAAACAATAAAAAGTTTGGTCGAAACAAAGAAAAATCATTTTTATGAGCACTCGAGCCCAAAGAAGGCATCAGGTGTCTCATTCGAAAAAAAGATAACGATTTTTCCCCGCGACAGTATCTTTTGAACCGTAACTCCTTTTTAAGTGCCGTTTGAACCTACGTGAAGCCCTAATTGATGTCTTTCCATTGAATATGCTTAGTGTAACTTTGAATACTCTTGGAATCTTCTTGCATTAGATTTTGTTGACATTGGATATCCGGAATTGATTATGTCGTTTAAGTTGATCATGTCGTTTACGTGGATTGTGTTGTTCGAGTCGATTATGTCGTTAAGTGTGATTGTGAATGTGCATCATTGAGTCACATTCATTGCATTGTTTGAGACGGCCCTTGTGGCGAATGTTTGAGACGGCCCAATGGCAATTGTTTGAGACGGGAGTTTTACTCCAATGGTACCACATGCATTTGCATTGTTCGAGTTGCATAAGTAAAGTCGTGTGATGAGTCGTATTTGAATATTCGTGTGTGCATAACATGAATGTTATCTTGTGTCGATTTGATGGTTGTTTCGTTGAGCATATGTGATAAATGCCTATGTATGCCTTAATTGAGATTGATATTATTGTTGTTGGTAAGATGTTGAATAATGTGAATAGTAGTAAGTGATATATGTTGAGAAGTGGTGACCGATGTATGATTATTTCTCCGCTTTGAATATTATCATACGCTTCTTTATAATGAATGATATCTCACCCCTTCTGTTTGAATGTTGCCCTCCGTTGGTAACGTGCAGGTAATGACGCGGAGTAGTCGTGTACCTATAGCTCGAGTCGGTGTGTGTCAATGCTCTGATACGTAGCACTCGGGGAACGTTGGATTACTTGTTTACGTCTTGTTTCTTGTGTTTATCCTTGTTGAACTTTGTCCTTATGTTATGCTAAGACTTGTTAGATGTATTGAGCCGTGTTTGGCCTTGACATTATGAGTTGTATTGTTGTTGACTTATGATTTTCCGCTGCGATGCAAGTACTTGATTGGCTGACAATGATTAATGATTCCGATATTGTTCTCCTACATGTGTGTTATGTATCTAAGTGATTGAGCATGATATACGTATGCGATGTTTGTTGTTTAAATGTGACGCTCCGAATCGTTATGTTCTAATTGTTTGGAATTTTGTACTCTGATATTCCTCTTTAATTGCGGGGTAGATTTGGGGTGTTACAGTGGATAACACGACACTTGCTTGTTTCTTGCTATGCCATGAGACAAGCGAGTTCCCAAGTAAGTACCATGTACCGCTGATACTTTTCCTATCTAATCTACACCTAGCAAAATCGAAGTCGGAGTACCAAACTAAGTTACATTTCGTCCCTTTGGGGTACCACAAACCCATGTGTTGTGTGCTAGAGAGATATCTCATAATGCATTTTACTACACTGGGATGTGATTCTTTTGGGGATGCTTGAAAGCGTGCACACATACATACAACAAACACTATATCAGGACGAGATGCAGTTAGATAAAGAAGAGAGTATATCATACCTCGATATTTTCTTTCTTCAATTTGTTTTTTATTTTCGTCTTTGTCGAGGTTACATGAGGTTGACACTTGTGTGGCTATTATTCTAGACTTCTCTATGTCAAATATTTTTAGTAAATATTTGCAGTATTTAGCTTGATTTATGAATGTTTCCTTTTTAGTTTGATGGATTTAAAGTCCTAGAATGTACTTTAGGTCTCCCATCATCGATATTTCGATCTTAATATGCATAATCTTGGAGAATTCATTGTTTAAAGATTCGTTAGTAGCACCAAAAAATAATGTCATCGAATTAAATTTGAACTAGTAGCATATCATGCTTAATTTTCTCGTTGAAGACAGTTTTATCAACCTGTCCTCTCTAGAACATGTTTTCATGCAAGAATATACTTAGCCCTTCATACATGCTCTAGGAGTTTATTTTAGCCCATGTAGTGCCTTCTTAAGTATGAAAACATGATCTAGAAAAGTTGGATTGATAAAATCGGGAGGTTGATAAACATATACCTCTTGTTGGATGTAATCATTTAGAAAAGCACTTTTTACATCCATTTGAAATAGTTTGAGGTTCATGATGCAAGAGAAGGCTAATAACATCCTTATGGCTTCTACTCTAGCTACAAATGCATAATTTTCATCAAAATCTATTACTTCCTGTTGATTGTATCCTTTCACAACGAGTCTGATTTTATTTCTTAAAACATTTCCATCTTCATCCAGATTGTTGCAAAAGACTCACCGGGTTCCAATTACTAGATTAACTGAAGCTTTGGAAATGAGTTCCTAAACGTTGGTTCGTTCAAATTGATTTATCTCTTCTTGAATAGCATAAGCCACAAAGTTATTTATTCTTGTTGGCTCAATTTGTGAAACAAAAGCCACAAAATTACAAACCTTATTGAAAGATCGTCTAATGCTAACTCCTTCGAATATATCTCCGATAACACTCTGGATCAGATAATCTTTTGCTAGTCTCCAATATTTTGGGATATCTAAATGTTCTTATGTAGTGTCTAGGATTTGATCCTTGACTGATTCTTCCTCTATGACTTGATTTTCATTTTGCTCTTAATTCAATTCTTAATCCTCCTCCAAACTTGTCTTTTCTAGGATAACTGCACAAGCAACCACTTCTATTTCTATAAATATAAGATAATTTTTAATCAAAGATAACATAAATTTATTCTTCAATTTTTACTTGAAATGTAATATCTTATGAATACACCTTCATCAACTCATGGGAAAAACTTATATAATTGTTATAAAAAAAAAGGTTAATGAACTTTTTCGTCCCTTTAAATATTTCAAATTTCGTTTTTAGTCCCTCCAAAATTTTCCTTCAAGAAATCGTCCCTTCAAAATTTTTCTTCTGAACTATTGGTCCCTAACGTCAAATTTCGTAGCTAATCGATGGCTAAAGTCGTAGCTAATCTCTAGCAAATTTGACGTTAGGGACCAATAGTTTAGACGAAAAATTTTAAAGGGACGATTTCTTAAAGGAAAATTTTGGAGGGACTAAAAACGAAATCTGCAATATTTAGAGGGACCAAAAAGTTCATTAACCCTAAAAAAAATTGATTTGGAGAAGAGACTCCACCAAAACTGGGGGACCCACTTTACTTTCTATACCTAGTATTGTTGTCCAAGAGTTAGGAACATGTATTCAGTATGAATATTTTCACACTTTTTGTACGGTACACATCCCTTTTCCATGGAAATAACAAATAGCTAACCCTTTTCCAATAAAAGAAGAACTACACTCTTACACAACACTAACAATCATCTTTAATAGTGAAGAAGAAGAAGAAGAAGTGAATCAACATTAGTTTGATGGAGAATCCCAACGACACTTTGTTAGAAGTTGAAACCACTCTTGTAGATGGTGCCGTTGATTACAGAGGACAACCAGCCGTTAGATCCAAATCTGGTTACTGGAGATCTGCTTGGTTCATCATAGGTACTTCATTTTCATACTACAACATTAACATACAGATTCATCTTCTTGATTTGTTATTTGAATTTGTAAATGTTACCTTTGTAGGTGTGGAAGTGGCAGAAAGAATTTCATTCTATGGAATTCAAGGGAACTTGATATCGTATCTTACAGGACCACTCAACCAGAGCACTGCAACAGCTGCAAAGAATGTGAATATATGGGTTGGAACATCTTCACTTCTTCCTCTCTTAGGTGCTTTTCTTGCTGATTCTTTTCTTGGACGCTACCGTACAATCATACTCGCTTCTCTCATCTATATCATGGTCAGTTCATTTCTTATCTTAGAAGTATCTGAGTCGTGTTCTGGTGTCTGTGTCAGAGTCCGAGCTTTATAGAATAAATATATGATAACTCTATTGGTTTGACTCATTGTTTTTAATGTTGATCATTGGCTTAATATGAATAACAGGGACTGGTGTTGTTAACATTATCAGCTATGCTTCCTTCCCTCACCAAATCTAAATGCCAAGTTGATACTAAATTCATAGTATGCTCCCAACATTCACAAGTAATCTTATTCTTCATCTCGCTCTATCTAGTTGCCATTGGACAAGGCGGACATAAACCTTGTGTTCAAGCTTTTGGCGCGGATCAATTCGACGAACAACATCCGAAGGAGCACAGAGCCAGAAGCTCATTCTTTAATTGGTGGTATTTTACGGTGCTTGCAGGTTGCACGTTAATAATCTCGATCTTGAATTATATACAAGATAACTATAGTTGGGTTCTTGGATTTGGAATCCCTTGTACTGTAATGACCATTGGTTTGCTTGTTTTCTTGCTTGGATCAATGACCTATAGGTTTAACATTAAGGATAATAACAAGAATCCTATTCTTAGAATTGGTCGTGTATTTGTCGTGGCAATAAGAAATTGGCGAAATGCCTTATCCAACTCATCTATTGAAGAGGAATGTGATGGAATGCTTCTGCGTCGAAGTTCTGAACAATTCAGGTAAGAATAACCATTTGATTTATGATTGTTTTTCAATTCTAACAACAGCCCAAAACGATTATGACTATTTTGATCTAATTTGCATTTTCTACATTGGTAGCTTCCTCAACAAGGCATTGCAAACACCAAAGGGATCCAAAGAAGGTAATACTTGTAGCCTTGTTGAGGTGGAAGAAGCAAAGGCAATACTAAGGTTGGTTCCAATTTGGACTACATGTTTGGTTTATGGTATTGTCTTTGCTCAAGTCTTTACATTCTTCACCAAGCAAGGTAGATCTATGGAGAGAACAATATTTCCCGGTTTTGATATACCACCCGCTTCATGTCAATCGATTAATGGCATCGCAATTATTCTCTTCAGCCCTGTCTATGATCGCATATTCGTGCCAATAGCACGAGCTATCACTGGAAAACCCTCAGGCATTACAATGCTTCAAAGAATTGGAACTGGAGTTTTTATATCCATGTTCACAATGGTAATCGCAGCATTTGTTGAAACTAAAAGACTAAAAACAGCACAAGAGTATGGTCTTGTTGATGATCCAAATGCAACAGTTCCAATGAGTATATGGTGGTTGATTCCTCAATACTTTTTGTTTGGAATTTCTGAGGTTTTTACAATGGTTGGTCTTCAAGAATTTTTCTATGATCAAGTTCCAAATGAACTAAGAAGCATGGGACTTGCACTCTACTTGAGTATTGTTGGTGTTGGAAGCTTTTTAAGTGGCTTTCTCATTTCTCTGATTGAAAATTTGAGTGGCAAAGATGGTCATGAAAGTTGGTTTTGTGATAATATCAATAAGGCACATCTTGATTATTTTTATTGGCTTCTTGCTGGATTAAGTATGGTGGGCTTTACTTTGTTCCTTTATTTTGCAAAATATTACACTTATAATCACAAAGGTACCATCAGACAAGCATAATCACTCTGTAGTTTTTCTATTTTATCATGTTTGCCTACTTGGGCTGTTTGGTATCATTAGACAAGCATTTACTTGGCACTTTGTAGTTTAGAACATTTAGAGAGGCTGTAATGATGTCATCGGTGGTACAAAAACTGTAAAAGAGGTGGAGAAGAGTATAATGGTTGAGGTACATCTGGGTGAATTCATGCACATATTAAGGTTGATTATGTTTTAAGAAGTGATTAGTACCCGGAAATGATATAAAAGCATACTTTCGTGGAATTCGCAGAAAAAAAGTTTGTTGTATATAGCATTATTCTAGTATAATAATATTCTCTAGGTTTGGTGATGCTCATATTAGAAAACATTAAATAGATAACTTGTATCTTGTCAATGTAAAAAGTTTTATGAAGTGAAATTATGAAAATAATTAGTTAGAGAAAAGAGAGGAATTGGAGATGATTGAAAGAAATACTTAGAGAAAAGAAAGGAAGTTTTTTTTTTTTTTGCATGGAGTCCGTTTTCATCGCTTTCGCGCCGTCCCCGTCAGTCAAACTATTAGATGGAGGTGCATCTAAGCCTCGTAGACAAACGTTTTAGGATATTTTCACTGAAGGTCAAGGGGCCACAACCATGAAGGAGAGAGTTGACATGATTGAAAAGGGACTTATGAAAGTCTCTCTTGAAGGAGAAAATCGATTGCTACCAAAGGTCACGATGGATGAGAAGATTTTTCAAGAACTGTGCAATCCTTGGAAGGAGGCGCTTATGGACTATCATTTAATAAAGCATAGGTTGAAGCAGATGGGGAAACTAATCAGAGGTATTGAGATCATGGACGTCGATAATGGTTTCTTTATGGTCAAGTGCGAACTGCTCGCAAATATGGAGAAAATTGTGTCAAAAGGCTCGTGGATGTCGATTGAACATTATTTGGAAGTGGCTCAATGGACTCCAGACTTTGCATCTCCAATCACAAAAGTGGAGAATACTCTAGTTTGTATTTCATTTCTAGGGCTTAACTTATTGTATTATGATGAAAGTGTCCTTCTTTGTTTGACATCTATTATGGGTACTCCTGTTAAGGTAGATACTAGCACCTTGAATGTAAAGAGGGGAAGGTTTGCGAGAATGTGTGTGGAGATTCATACGACCTTTCTGGTTGTCTGAAAGGTCAATGTTAATGGCCATTGGTACAACATGAAATATGAAGGTCTTCACATTATTGCTCCAGTTATGGCTGCTATGGACATAACAAGTGTGATTGCAAGAAAACACCAGATAATATGATGCAACTAGGCATTCCTACGATGGCACAACCAAGAGGCCCATCGGAAAACTATATTGTCCATGAGCAAATAATATCATAATTACATCATGAAGTAGGCGATGATAGCACCGAGATTGTAGCAAAAAATATGGAGAAAGAAATTCGGGTCATGGTGATTGGCTGGTGGTACAGAGGAAAAAATGGGGAGTTCTAAAATCTACAGGATTGATGTTTCTTTAAAAGGAAAAAGCACTGACAGCAAAACTGTTGGACCTAGTAAACTTAACGCGATTTTCTAACATGTAGAGGGGATCCATGCGCCAAGGCCATGTCTTCCATTTTGGAACCACATCTTGCTCTTAATGGACCTTCACACACAATTGGGCCATCTTTTAATTCCTGCCCAACAAAATGGGTATGCTTAGTACTGCTAAATACACCTATATTGTTCCCATGAAAAATTTAGGTTAGGAGACCACCACGCTGTAATACGGTGAACTGACTTTAAAGAAATGTCGCGGTAAGCAAGAGTCGCCGCCGATTTTATTTTATCCAATTGAAAAGGCAAAAAGAACAGGAAAGACCTTTGAAAGATTTTGAGTTCGGGGGGTAGATTATACAAAGGGAAGGTGTAAGGCACCCTTCGTATCCATGGTTATCCATGGGCTCTTAATTGCTTAGCTTACTTGTTTGTTTGATTTGTTTGAAAATAAGTGTAGTGTGTGAATAGAAAAGATTTGAATAAGGACTTTAGCTTGTAAATAAGCGTAGCCTTTTTGAATTGTTTTGAAAAGGAGGTGTGAAAAGCATTTGAAAGTTTGATTTGAATATGAGCAAGCAATTGAGAACTACCTACCCTAAGTTTGTCTTTCTTGTTCTTTAAGTCTTTCGGGCGAAAGGGTCTATCCATACCATGAGAGGGCAGGAAGTCTTTCAATTGGATATGAAAGGGTCATCGAGAGTATCGTTCGCCATATGACTATCCTTTCCATAAAGAGGGCAAGTAGTCTAAGGGAAGGATATAATAGTCATTAATTTTTTAGGCATCATGCGAGGATAACTTAGCAATTGGGACAATCATCTTATTTCGAGGCAGCATTAAGGGACAAAATATTATATGATGATTTCAATCTTTAAAGACAACCTTGCTTTAGGTATCCTCGGAATCGAGCGACTTGATTATTTTTAGTATAATTAGAGGTAACAGGCAATAGTAATAAGGCAACAAGAGGGATAACCTTAAAGGTGTGCGTGTGGCACAATCACGTGATTAACTTCGATTACATTTATCTTGTAAATTAGTGATCTATGTTCAATTCATGGTTGCACTCCCTATTTTACTAACCACGCAGTTTAAAATTGTAATTATATTGTACGAAAGTTTAAAGGCAGAAAAATAAAAGTCCTACGCTATTACAATAAACACCCGTGGGCAGAAAAATAAAGGCGGAATTTAAAAGGCAGAAAATAAAAGGCCCTAATTACTATTACATCAAAATTGAATAGGCAACCTATACACCTTCTAAAATTTAAATAACAGAAATCAAATAAAAATAAAATGAAGGCAGAATAAAAGGCAAACAATTTAAATAAGGAGGAAAATTAAATAGAGATCATGCGACAATCAATGGAGTATGGGATGAGAAGAGAAGATCGCGAATAAAAATGTAGTTCAGGAAAATCAAGGTTAAACAACCTTATGGCTAAAATTTTTAAAGGGTAAAATCCTAGTTGACGGACAACACCTACCAAATATGTGATTTAGGGTTAGCTATGGTTTGTGAAGTTTAGGGTAAACCTATAATTAAATCAATCACTGGTTAGAAAATTAATTAAAATTAATCCCGATTAAATTAAAATATAACCCTAAATTGTTTAACCTAAAAATCTAATTAATTAATTAAATTCTTAAATTAAATTGTTTTAATTTCAACCTAAACTAATTACTAAATAAATTATCCTAATTAAAATTATAATTCTAATTATCTTAGTTTATTATCCTAATTAATTAAATCTAATTACTAATTAGTTTAATATAAAATACATAATCAAAAGAATATATTTAAATAAAAACAATTGAATTAAAAAACTAAAAAAGAAAGAGAAACCTGGCTGCTGGGATCCAGTATTATGCGCTGCGGAAGGTTCATGGTGGAGTTGCGTGTTGTGGAGCGCCGGATCAGTCTTTGGCGTGATCTGACGGTGAATGCATGAGAGTGTACCGTGGATTGGCGTTGATCATATGCGCTGGATCCATGTTCAGGTTGTTTGAGAAAAAAATGTCTTGCATGGGGATCGAGCTCAAGCTCTCTTGCATTCCAATGTGTCCAAACAGCCTAGCCACCCAGACAACTCATCTTAATTGTTAATAAATAGGCAGAAGCAATTAAATATAAAGTAAGAAAAATAAATAGATTTTCAGAAAGAAGTCAAAGCCTGGGCCCCAGCGTATAGTCATGCACCAATTAACGAGAGAGAGAGAGTCAGGAAGTGTTGACCACCCACTCAGGGGATGACACGCGTGGAGGGAGAGGATGGTGTGGCTGACCAGCGAACGAAACACTGCCACGTAACGGTCAAAGTTTCCAGATTCCTATTCATCTTCTTCCCCAAGTTTTCTTGTGGATTTTGCTTTGGAACCAGCTGCGATTTTTCCTGCGTTTTTTGCATCGAATTCCTGGGCTCATGGAAACCTGCAAAACAACGATCAAGCAAAACACAAAACGAGCCAGATCACATAATTAAGGTCCCCTGAGTTGGTTGGTGGTGTTAGTTTGGCCAGAAACATCGCGCATCATCAAAAACAAACACCTCCATTGTTGGTGCCCTAACAATGGTGTGATCTGATCCAACCCTTAAAACTCCATGCCAGTGGTTCGAAGCTCTTCTACTCAACACCAGGAACTCATATAAATGATCATATTGAATTGAAACACGTTATATTGTTAGATACAAAAACCAGAAATATTTATGAACATGATGATCATAGGATGAATGTTTCAAGCCTTTTCACGTGCTTCTATTCATAAATACTTACTATACCTCAACTTGAGAATAGAATAGAATCAATTTTCAGCCTTGAGATTGATTGGAGTGATGGATATGAGAATTCAACTATTCTTGAATATTTGGATCTTGGAAACCCTAGTCTTCCTTGGCCAATTTCGTCCCCCTTATGTTTTGGAATGTGCCATGTATTTATAGAGGTGCAAATTAGGTTAAGGACTTGTCTTGAAATTGAATCAATTAGGTGATGTGGAAATTTGAAAAAAGATTTATATTAAATCTTTCTAAAATTAGACACCATTCTATTCCATGCATATTTTGCTTTTGATCATGGCCATTGGATGAGATATGATCTGATTAAATCAAGGAAAAAGTTTGGTATATCTCTTATATAATTATTTCATGATTATATTGGATTTTATTTGGATTTTAATGAATAAAATCCCATATAAATAAAATAATATCACAAAAAATAATTATATTTGGCCAATAGACTCTTCATGGGCTTTAAATCATGTGGATAGTTTGAAATTATAGGCCCATTTAGTTAAAAACTCAAAATTCTTCACTTTGCCTTTTGTGCATTTCCTCAAAATCGCCCAACTTGTGCAAGCCATAACTCTCTCAATTTTTATCATATGGAGATGTTCTAGGACTTTTTGGAAAGCCCAAGATGTCTTCTTCAAGCCACTTTGGAACATATTTTTCATTTGGAGATTTTATCTTGATGATATTGCTCCTGACAAAAAACAGCTTTTTGCGATCTTCTAGAAGGACCTGCAATGTATTGGCTCATATCTCTCAAATGAAGCATTTTTGGACTTGGCTTGTGAGAGACAAAGTTGTAGAGAATTCAATTTCATTCAAATTGAGCTTTGGATGGAAAATTTTTGATGTTCCATGTGAAAGTTATGGCTGGTCAAAGTTTAGTTGACTTTCTCCTTAAAAACCCTAATTTAGAAACTTTGGTTTTTGATGATTTTGGAGCTTTCCTTGATGAATCATGATCAATCATTGATCAAATGATGAATGATACTTCATAATGAGGATGTTGACCAAAAATCAGAAGTTTTGACTGTGGTTTGACCATAGTTGGACTTTTAGGTCAACCAGTCGACTGTTGACCATTTGAACTTTTGACTGAGCAATCCTATGAACCAGCGCTTGCAACTTGGCATGAGGATTCTTTGAGGTATATGAGAGACCAAGGGTTCCATTTGAGGTCTTAGAACTCGATTTTACTTTGAAAAGATCAAAACCCTAGTTTGGGGGGTTGTTGTTTAGGAGAGTGTGTAACACCCTTCTAAACCCCGCGGAAATTAACATTAAAATCAGAGTAAAACATGAAGAAGAGTATTACAACGCCAACAAAATAAACAATATTCATGTCATGCCATAAAGGAACGATAAACCAAAAATTATTCAGGTAGCATGTTAACACAGCGGAATATTCTTAACAACTGAATAATCAAACATCTGGAGTCGAAGACTCATAATTCAACCATAAACCATAAACAAAACAGAAGTTTATCAGCCAATCCTAAAATAACGTTCCCGGTGTTACACGACCAGAGCATGACACTGACCCAACCGACTCTAACGAACTACTTGACGAGCTAATCCTCACCAAGTACACCAGCTACTCCTCAATCTGAAAAATAACAACAGTAAGGGTGAGTTTCATTCGCATTAACAAATGTTATAGGTATATAAACAATACAACTTCATCCATACATTATTCACCCAAATCAATTATATTCAGATAATATAGCAACATTCATACCAAAATACACACAAATCATAACATTGGACAACTTCCATTCATGTTACAATTATACACAACAACCTAATGCAATGCAACTAAATGCATGTGGTACCAAACATGGGATAACCCATCTCACCGATCCACCACCATAAAGATTCGGCTACTTCTCTCACCAATTCCACACAATGGGAATTAGCTACCGCTGTCCCACCACCATAAGGGATACAGCCCACAACATGATTATGAAATGCATGCATCACATACCGCATGCTAATCATCAACACCAAACAACTGAACAATCATAATCATCAGCCAATGCAATAACAATATAAACCACCACAACCAATTAAATCAAGTGTTTAAATTAAATTCGAGTCACAACTCAAACACTGTTTTATTACATGTCTCACCGAATTAGTCTCATTATGTTCGAAACGGCACATCAAACGGACTAACAGTTAAAAAGTTATACACCGTTAAACTTTAACAAAAATCTCAAACAGCACAGCACGCGGCGCCAACATCCACACGCGGCGCGAAACGAGGAAAAATTACGCCTTCGCGGCGCCAACCCCTACACGCGGCGCGACGCGAGGAAAAGTTACGCCTTCGCGGCGCCAACACAGGTACGCGGCGCGACCTGTGCGTATCAAAACATCTTACCATTCAGTCCACCTGTTCGCGGCGCCACCCTGTGCACGCGGCGCGAACCGGTGATTTCAGAAATCCCAACCTGCAGAAAACAGCATTCTATGCCTCCCAAATACTCTCAAATCATACCAGTACGAATTTCAGCAGAATAAACCACACATACGACATAAAATGCACGTTTACACATACTTCTAATCAGGTTTAACATCATTGTTCATCACCAATCATCATTCACAACCTAAATTGAATCAAAGTTCTATAAACCCCAAAACCCCAAACCGACATATAATCCGATTCGAAATCCTAACATACAAATTCCATCGAATCATTCATACATCCCATAATAGAGGTTAATGAGAAGAATCCCCCCTTACCTCGATGTCGAATTCTTGAATGCTCTTCCTCTTCGCACTTGCTCTTCTCCCAATTTCACGTTCAATCTCCTCTGCTCCCTTTTGGTTCTTTTTTCACAAAAATACTCCTCTTTTCTATTTTTATGAAAATATAACTTTATTTTAGAAAAAGGGCTTTGCAACTGATACACCCCCCAACTGCTACTTACAACACTGGCCCATTAGCCTTATTTCATCCCTATTCCCAAATAATTCCACTTAATTCTAATATTTAATAAAAAATTTATTAAATTAAATAAAGAATTTTATGGGGTGTTACAACTCTCCCCCACTAGAAAAGTTTTCGTCCTCGAAAACATACCTTAGGCAAAGAGTTCTGGGTAGGAGTCCTTCATCTGGCTCTCCAATTCCCATGTAACATTTCCACCGGCTGGTCCTCCCCAAGCTACTCTGACCAACGCTATCTCCTTGCCACGCAATTGTTTCACCTTCCGATCTTCAATCCTCGTAGGCAAAGCTTCAACTGTCAGATTATCCTTTACCTGTACATCATCCACTTGGATAACATGTGACGGATCAGCAATGTATTTCCTCAACTGCGACACATGGAATACATCATGCAGATTCGCAAGTGTCGGTGGTAACGCAATGCGATACGCCACCTCTCCCACTCTTTCTGAAATCTGAAACGGACCAATGAAACGCGGAGTTAATTTCCTTGACTTTAGAGCTCGTCCGATACCAGTCATCGGTGTAACTCTCATAAACACGTGATCTCCTTCTTGAAACTCAAGAGTTCTCCGTCTCTTGTCATGATAACTCTTCTGACGACTCTGAGAAGCCTTCATCTTCTCCTGAATCATCTTAATCTTTTCTGTCGTTTCTTGAACAATCTCTGGTCCAATCACCGCACTTTCGCCAGATTCATACCAACATAAAGGTGTTCTACATCTCCGACCGTACAAAGCTTCAAACGGAGCCATACCAATGCTCGAGTGAAAACTATTATTGTAGGTAAATTCGATCAAGGGTAGATAACTATCCCAAGTACCACCTCTTTCCAACACACAAGCACGCAATAAATCCTCTAGCGATTGGATAGTTCTTTCTGTCTGTCCGTCCGTCTGAGGATGATAAGCAGAACTCAATCTCAGCTTAGTACCCAAAGCCTTCTGCAAACCTTCCCAGAATTTGGATGTAAACCTTGGATCTCTATCTGACACGATACTCGAAGGAATACCATGTAAACTCACTATCTTCTTAATGTACAATTGAGCCAGCTTCTCCATTGAGTAATCCATCCTCATTGGTATAAAGTGAGCAGACTTAGTCAACCTATCCACTATGACCCAAATGGCTTCATAGTTCTTCACCGTTCTCGGCAATCCAGAAACAAAATCCATAGATATACTATCCCACTTCCATTCCGGAATAAATAACGGTTGCATAGCTCCATATGGTTTCTGATGCTCAACCTTCGACTTCTGACAAGTTAAACAAGCATAGACGAATTCAGCTATTTCTTTCTTCATTCCAGGCCACCAAAACAGCTTCTTCAAATCATGATACATCTTGGTCGCACCAGGATGTATACTCAATCCACTACGATGTCCTTCTTCGAGAATACTCTTCCTCAATTCAGAAACATTAGGAACACAAACACGATTACCAAACCTTATAATACCATTCTCGTCGATTCTGAATTCACCTCCCTTGCCTTGGTTAATTAGAGTCAATTTATCCACTAACTCTACATCAACTTTCTGACCCTCTCGAATCTCTTCCAGAATGCCACTAGTCAACTTCAGCATGCCCAACTTAACACTGACAGGAGTGTCTTCGCATACTAAACTCAAATCTCGGAATTGTTCAATTAAATCCAATTCTCTCGCCATAAGCATAGACATATGCAAGGACTTCCTACTCAAAGCATCGGCAACCACGTTTGCTTTACCCGGATGGTAATTCAGCCCAAAATCATAATCCTTGAGGAACTCTAACCATCTCCTTTGCCTCATATTCAGCTCTTTTTGATCAAATAGATACTTCAGGCTCTTGTGGTCACTAAACACTTCAAATCTTGAACCATACAGATAGTGTCTCCACAATTTCAACACAAATACCACTGCTGCCAACTCTAAGTCATGAGTCGGATAGTTTCTCTCATGTACCTTGAGTTGCCTCGACGCATACGCGACTACCTGTTGATTCTGCATCAGTACACCTCCTAATCCTGACAACGAAGCATCACAATAAACAACAAAAGATTCCGCCGGATTCGGCAAAATCAAGATTGGTGCACTAGTCAATCTCCTTTTCAACTCTTGAAATCCTTCTTCACATTTCGAATCCCAGATGAATGCTTGACCCTTCCTAGTCAACTTAGTTAACGGTAACGCTAACTTTGAGAAACCTTCAATGAACTTTCTATAGTAGCCCGCAAGACCAAGGAAACTACGGATTTCGGAAACTGACTTCGGAGCTTCCCATTGAGACACTGCTTCTACTTTCGTTGGGTCAACGGCAATACCATCTTTAGAAATTACATGTCCAAGAAAGCTTACTTCACTTAGCCAGAACTCACACTTTGACAGTTTCGCATAAAGTTTCTTTTCCTTCAGTAGTTCTAATACCACCCTCAGATGCTCTGCATGTTCTTCTTCACTCTTAGAATATATTAGAATGTCATCGATAAATACCACCACAAACTGATCCAAATAAGGATGGAAGATCCTATTCATATATTCCATGAAAACCCCCGGCGCATTAGTTACTCCAAATGGCATCACTGTATACTCGTAATGACCATACCTCGTTCTAAATGCTGTTTTCTGAATATCGTCCGTCTTCACCCGAATCTGATGATATCCCGACCTCAAGTCAATTTTGCTAAACACACTCGCACCGACCAGTTGATCCATTAAATCATCAATCCTCGGTAATGGATACCGATTCTTGATAGTAACTTTATTCAGCTGTCTATAATCCACACACAGTCTCATAGAGCCTTCTTTCTTCTTTACCAACAACACCGGCGCACCCCACGGCGACACACTAGGACGAATGAATTCTTTTTCCAGTAACTCTTCCAGTTGACTCTTCAATTCTGCTAATTCAGATGCCGACATACGATACGGCGCCATCGACACAGGACTAGTCCCAGGGACTAACTCAATAGCAAATTCTACCTCCCTCTCTGGCGGTAACTCTCTTACATCTTCTGGAAAAACTTCTGGAAATTCACATACTACTGGTAAATCACTACTCACTGCTTTCTTCTTCACTTCCATGGATGCAATCAACATAAACACGGCGGCCCCGTCCTTCATGGCTTCATCCACTTGTCTAGCAGTCATTGCTAAATCCTCGACTCGGACATCTTCAGGAAAAATAACTGTCTTCGTGAAACAGTTGATATGAACCCGATTAAATTGCAACCAATTCATACCCAGGATGACATCAAGTTGTTCCAACGGAAGGCATACTAAGTCCATTCCGAACTCTCTACCAAAAATATCAATTGGACAGTTCAAACAGGCAAACGAAGTAGTCACTGAACCCGACGCAGGAGTGTCAATGATCATACTTCCACGAATATCAGATATTTCCAAGTTCAAACGTTTAGCACAATCCAATGAAATAAACGAGTGAGTTGCTCCAGTATCTATTATTGCAATTAAAGGAGTGCCATGGATAAAACACGTACCTTTAATCAATCGATCTTCCGGAGTAGTCTCTGAACCTGATAAAGCGAAAACTTTACCCCCAGTTTGATTCTTCTTTGGCTTAGGACACTGTGGACTGATATGGCCCTCTTCACCACAGTTATAACAAGTCACAGTCCTTCCCTTGCAGTCAACAGCAATGTGGCCTGCTTTACCACACCGGTAGCACTTCTTCTCCTCACTTTTGCACTCGTGAACACGATGTCCAGGCTCCCCACACTTAAAGCACTTAACAGGAGCACTAGAGTCTCCCCCACTAGGCTTCTTCCAACTTCCAGCTTTATAATTACCTCTACCATATGGTTTACCACGGTCCATAGGCTTCTTCCCTTTCTTGTCAACTAACTCACGGGAGTGAGATGACTTCAGCTTCAGGTTGTCCTCTTCGTAGATTCTACTACAATCTACCAGGTCAGCAAACCGACGAATCCTTTGGTACCTGATTCCCTGCTTAATTTCATCACGGAGACCATTCTCGAACTTAACACACTTCGAAAATTCGCTCGCTTCATCATTGTTATAGTGAACATAGTATTTGGCCAGCTCAACAAATTTTGAAGCATACTCCGGTACCGTCATATTACCTTGTGTCAGCTCCAAAAACTCAACTTCTTTCCTGCCCCGAATATCCTCAGGAAAGTACCTCCTCAGGAATTCTCGCCTGAATACCGCCCAAGTGATCGCTACACCTGCAGATTCAAGTTCATCTCTACTAGCCATCCACCAATCATCAGCTTCTTCAGACAGCATGTGAGTCCCATACCTCACCTTCAGATTTTCAGCACAATCGATCACTCTGAAGATCCTTTCGATTTCCTTCAGCCACTTCTGAGCACCTTCGGGATCGTGCGTGCCTTTGAACAAAGGAGGATTGTTCCTCTGAAAGCTATTCAGCTGCCTGTCAGCACCAATACCAGCTCCATTGGCATTCCCTCCCAGCACACCAGCAATCATGCCCAGAGCCTCAGCGATCGCGTCGTCATTTCTTCCCCCTCTCCCGGCCATTGTTCTGCTAAATATCAGACAATATTCATTAGAACAAGAAGTATCGACAGTGTCAATTTTACACTAATCGTATACGAAGGATTAACCGACACTAAGACTCTGACTCAAACGACCGACTATGCTCTGATACCACTATTGTAACACCCTTCTAAACCCCGCGGAAATTAACATTAAAATCAGAGTAAAACATGAAGAAGAGTATTACAACGCCAACAAAATAAACAATATTCATGTCATGCCATAAAGGAACGATAAACCAAAAATTATTCAGGTAGCATGTTAACACAGCGGAATATTCTTAACAACTGAATAATCAAACATCTGGAGTCGAAGACTCATAATTCAACCATAAACCATAAACAAAACAGAAGTTTATCAGCCAATCCTAAAATAACGTTCCCGGTGTTACACGACCAGAGCATGACACTGACCCAACCGACTCTAACGAACTACTTGACGAGCTAATCCTCACCAAGTACACCAGCTACTCCTCAATCTGAAAAATAACAACAGTAAGGGTGAGTTTCATTCGCATTAACAAATGTTATAGGTATATAAACAATACAACTTCATCCATACATTATTCACCCAAATCAATTATATTCAGATAATATAGCAACATTCATACCAAAATACACACAAATCATAACATTGGACAACTTCCATTCATGTTACAATTATACACAACAACCTAATGCAATGCAACTAAATGCATGTGGTACCAAACATGGGATAACCCATCTCACCGATCCACCACCATAAAGATTCGGCTACTTCTCTCACCAATTCCACACAATGGGAATTAGCTACCGCTGTCCCACCACCATAAGGGATACAGCCCACAACATGATTATGAAATGCATGCATCACATACCGCATGCTAATCATCAACACCAAACAACTGAACAATCATAATCATCAGCCAATGCAATAACAATATAAACCACCACAACCAATTAAATCAAGTGTTTAAATTAAATTCGAGTCACAACTCAAACACTGTTTTATTACATGTCTCACCGAATTAGTCTCATTATGTTCGAAACGGCACATCAAACGGACTAACAGTTAAAAAGTTATACACCGTTAAACTTTAACAAAAATCTCAAACAGCACAGCACGCGGCGCCAACATCCACACGCGGCGCGAAACGAGGAAAAATTACGCCTTCGCGGCGCCAACCCCTACACGCGGCGCGACGCGAGGAAAAGTTACGCCTTCGCGGCGCCAACACAGGTACGCGGCGCGACCTGTGCGTATCAAAACATCTTACCATTCAGTCCACCTGTTCGCGGCGCCACCCTGTGCACGCGGCGCGAACCGGTGATTTCAGAAATCCCAACCTGCAGAAAACAGCATTCTATGCCTCCCAAATACTCTCAAATCATACCAGTACGAATTTCAGCAGAATAAACCACACATACGACATAAAATGCACGTTTACACATACTTCTAATCAGGTTTAACATCATTGTTCATCACCAATCATCATTCACAACCTAAATTGAATCAAAGTTCTATAAACCCCAAAACCCCAAACCGACATATAATCCGATTCGAAATCCTAACATACAAATTCCATCGAATCATTCATACATCCCATAATAGAGGTTAATGAGAAGAATCCCCCCTTACCTCGATGTCGAATTCTTGAATGCTCTTCCTCTTCGCACTTGCTCTTCTCCCAATTTCACGTTCAATCTCCTCTGCTCCCTTTTGGTTCTTTTTTCACAAAAATACTCCTCTTTTCTATTTTTATGAAAATATAACTTTATTTTAGAAAAAGGGCTTTGCAACTGATACACCCCCCAACTGCTACTTACAACACTGGCCCATTAGCCTTATTTCATCCCTATTCCCAAATAATTCCACTTAATTCTAATATTTAATAAAAAATTTATTAAATTAAATAAAGAATTTTATGGGGTGTTACAGAGTGTACAATTAGTCAAGTCTTGAGCTTCTGATATTCAAATGAGCTTGAGTATAAAAATGATGGGAAAATTTTGGGGTATGACACACGCGATACAAAAATTCACATTTTGAACTGACATTAAGTCTGACAGATGAAAATAAGAAATTCGCTTTGGATGAGGGTGTTACTCAAGAAGAGAAATTTATTCGCGAAACTCCCATTAAATGGGAGTCGACTATATAAGTTGTCTTGTGTTTGGTACTTGCTTTATTACCTCAATCAACTTGACTAGTTATGTTTAGGTTTCAAAGAAATCATTGTTCTCTCTTGGAATATCTAGGGAGCCTCTAACAATAATGCTAAACGACACATGATGAAGTTGATTAGAAAACATTCTCCAACATTTCTAATCGTTATGGAAACACATATTGGTTTTCATAGGACCAAATCTTTCTGGGATATAGTTGTATATGTAAGTGTTCACTACATGGATGCGCGTTGTCAATCTGGGGGCATTTCGGTGTTAATGCAGAATGGTCATGCATGATGTCTTTATGGATACAATTACTATCAAGGTATCAGTTGGAACTTTCTCTTGGTATGTAACTGGAATAATGCTAGTCTTGTGTACACTTCTCATCTTGGCCTATGGTTCCATTTCATTGGCTAGAGGAACAACGTTGATGGTCCTTCGATGTTAATTGGAGATGTTAACAACATCATTCATCTGAGTGAACAAAAACGAGGTAATTTTAATCATTTTGGGGCAGCTGCTTTCTTGAATGTCATTGACAAATGTAATTTAGTTGAAGTAGATATGAGGGAGAGGAAATTCACTTGGAATAGGCCTTATACTTGTAATCGAATGGTCTATCACAATTTGGATAGGGCCCTGGTTGACGTTTCTTAGCGCATGGATTTTCTTGATGCGTATGTTGAGGTGTAGTGTAAATTTCATTATGTTTACAACCTCATTCTCCTTGGGCGTGGCCTTCCCTTCCAAGACTACGAGCCGCATCCTTTTAGGTTTGAGGCAACTTGGATCACTCATCCAGAATACTCTAATATTGTCCAGAATGCTTAGGGGAAATCCCTATATGGCATTGTAAATTGTCTCCAAAATGTGCAACATTATTCTATCCTTTTTAATAGGGAAACTTTTGACAATATTAGTAAACAAAAGCACATCATTGAGAAGACACTCAGGAGTATCCAACACTTTTTGGATAGAATAGATTCAGCAAGACTATTTTATCTCCAATATGAGCTTCAATAGGAGTATGATGACATCTTAGCACAGGAAGAGATTTATTGGTATCAAAAGGCTAGAGATGATAGGATTAAATTAGGAGATCGTAACACCAAATTTTTCATACCAAGATGGTAATCAGGCGAAAGAATAATAATGTCCATGGCCTTCATATTTCCAATGGTGTTTGGTGCAATGGTGATACTATTCTTAGGGAAGAAACACAAATTTTATTAAAGGTCTTTTATGCCCTACATCTCCTACACTCCCCGCTAGTATTGGGTGACTCAACTATGGCTTCGATCCTTACTAGAGAAGCCCTTCAATGCGCTTGGCCCTGATTGATTCCATGGTATTTTATTTAAAAAAATTTGGCATATAATTTGGAAAATAGATTGAGTACCTTGACAATTTTAGTCAATACCATTCTCATTCCTTTGGATTTTTCAACAACAACTTTAAGTAATCAATCAATGGATACCTCAAGTGTGTGTGATAACATGTGTCACAAAAGACAAGCAAGTGAATATAACAAAGAAGTCAATGTAAAATCAAATGATAATGGATAATAGAGGTTTAATACCTTTGGATCATTTCATGTATGAATGAATATGATGTGATGATGGATGGATAAATATCTCATGCATGTGGTTAGTAAACAAAGTATATACAATGATAATACAATGGATAACATGTACAAAAATACAAGTATGATAATCAACAAGTGTATGTACACAAACAAAGACAATGATCAAAGCAACAAGTCACATTTAACATGGATAAGCAAAGACCAAGAGTTTCAATTTAGGGTTTTGAAATTAGGGTTTTAGAACTTACACCTAAACCTAATTGATTTTTTTTATGATTATGATACCAAATTCTAAAAGAGAATTGGTCTAAGGGTACATGGTACAATTAAAAGGACATTAGCCTAACCCTAGACGTGTTCCCACAAAAATATTGACAATTTATTTGAAGAGAAATATTAAAAGAAAATGATTTTTTTTTTGTATTTTTAAACACATAAAAGGACTTGTTTTGATTAATTTTTAAATGAGGAAATAAATAATATTTTTTGGGATTTTTAATCATAATATAAAAATAGACAATATAAATAAACAACGCAAAAAAAATCAAATAAAAAAGATCAATTATGCTATTTTTAATGATTTTTTAGTTTGAATAAAAATGAAATAAACAAGTGCTAAAAAATAAGGTTTTGTTGCCAATGGGGTTTGAACCCATGCCCTTCACATTGCAACTCAAAACCTTAGCCACTGGGCCAGGTGCGTGCTTTGATCACGAGGCCCAAACAGTTGGTAAAATAATGAGGCAAGTGATAAATGGCTAAAATGAAAAAATAATTCACAAAAGTCTGGGGCGAGGGGGATTCGAACCCCAGACCTTGGAGACACGCTGCAAACACACACACAACCAACTGAGCTATCACGATGTAGTCATTAGTAAACACACACCAATAAATATATTATGAAACATGCGCAAAAATTCAAATTTTGAACCCATCCATCTTCATCTTCTTCGCTCAGCAACAACATCACTAACAATGGCTTGATTTCAAACTCTCTCAAATATCAATCAATTTTAACAAAATAAAAGTGAAAAATGCTCAGTATGTCATCACGAATCCAACCATATAAGTAATATTCATTTATTTAAACTCAAACTCATGAATTTCTGGAAAATGCTCAAGAACCCTAATTTTTCAATTTAAAATTAAATGATTGATATGAACAATTAATCCCTAAAACCTTAGGGCTTTTACTCCCTACATTGTTCTGAGTAGAATGGTATCAAGTTTTATTCAGAAAGATACCTAAATAAATGAGCTCGAGTTTGAGTTTGTACCTCTAAAAATGGAGATCAAACCCTTGCTTAAAGGTATTATAGAACTGTTGCAATGATCTGGATAGCTTCCCTAACTTCCAAGGATGCTGACTGAGTGCTTAGAATGGATTGAACACCTCTAGAACTTCAAACCCGATAGTACCTACAAAGCAAGAAATTGAAAATGGAACTTGAGGTTCCAAGTGTTACAGTTGTAAATCAATGGTTTAGATAGCTTCTATATGGTATATAGAAGGTATCCAAAGTGATAGTTTGGTCAATGTGTGTATGGAATGATAATTGGAAGGTTAAGGCTTCAAAAGGTTCTTTAATGGAGGTTTGAAGGTGATTTTTGGTTAGAGGTGTTTTTGAGGGTGGTGGAGATGATGTACAACTTCTAAATGATGATTATTTTGGATGGTTGTTTGACACTCAAAACTTGAGGAACTCAAATTGGCTAGTGAAATTTAAAGATGAGAAAAATGAGAATTTCAAGTAGGGTGGTCACTTGGAGAATCCTGGTGTGTTTGATGAAATGGACAATGCTCTCTATTTATAGGCATAATTTAGGGTTTGTGGAGGGAAAAATATGATCAATTGGAGTTCACATGTGATACTTGTACCATCTTGCTTCTTCATGAAGAAATGTGAATTCCATAGTTCCAATGGAAGGTACAAGCATGCCTTGGAGTTGTTGGTTACTTTCTCAGCATTGTGGAGACTTGCTTGTGACTTTCAAGTTACTTTTGTTGCTGAAGAAACAATGTAGTGGCTCAAGAGAAGAGTTGTTGTGATTAAAGCTACTTTTCAAGAATGGAAGTGTGATCTTTATGCCATTAATGGAATGATCACTTGGATAATGCATCAGACACTTGGATTATAGCTCAAACGCAAGTGTAATCTTCTGAATTTAGTGTTTGGAACAAGTTACATGGGCTGCAAGAAAGGAATCTTTGCATTTGAAATAGTTTTGGTTCATAACTTCTTGGTCTAATATCTCTCAAATTAATCACTTTTTTGAAGAAATGCTATTAGTGACAAAGTTGTTTATTTGATCAAAATCTACAACTTTCATGTTGGGAGATTTTTGAGTTTGTAGGTGAAATTTAAAGTTCCCAAAATGAGGTCAAAATCACTTAAAACCCTAATTTTGACTTTTGTTGACTTTTTGATTTTTGACTGATTTTCTTGATTTTCATTAGTCAAATGACTTTAATAATCATATGTTGATGATTTTGATCTTCAAAAGTCAATAGTTGACCAATTTTCTAAAAAGTCAAAGGTTAACCCACACAATTGACTTTTTCTAGATGAATTGCAATTTTGTGGACTTCAATTGAATTAAGCTCTCCTCTTCAAATGAATGATATGAATGGATTATAATGTTGATTTGGAGACCCTTGAATCATATTTTGAGCCATAGAGCTATGTCCTGATTAAAAGTCAACTCTCCAGATGAATTAGGTCAAAACCCTAATTTGGGCACCAGATTGTTGTACCCCAATTTTTGACCACTGAGATCCCACCATATCTTAAATATTAGGATCATCATTATCATCATAATCACCATGCATTTATCATTTGCTAACAAAAAATACAAAAATTGTTGTTTGTTGCTTGTGTCCCAAGATAGGAGACTGATTAGGAAGAGGCTGGGCAAATTAGGGTTTTGAGGCCCACAAAGGAATTCAACATTCTTCTATGATTCAAAGGGTTCCCTAATCAATCTCGAGGTCCAAGATGGTTCAATGCAAGATCAATCACCTTCAAATTCATCAGAAGCTCCAATTAGGGTTTTTGACCTAATTCCACTAGAGGGTTGACTTTTAATCAGGACATGGCTCCAAGACTCAAACCATGATTCAAGGGCATCCAAATAAACATTATAGTCCATTTATATCATTCATTTCAAGAGGAGAGCTTGATTCATATGAAATCCACAAAACTGCAGTTAATTTGAAAAAGTCAATTGTGCAAGTCAACCTTTGACTTTTTAAGAAAAATGGTCAACTATGGACTTTTAAGGATCCAAATCAACATCATATGGATATTGAAGATATTTGATCAAAGAAAATTCAAAGAATTCATCAAGAATAAAAAAGTCAACTAAAGTCAAAATTAGGATTTTTAGTGATTTTTAACCTAATTTTGGGAACTTCAAATTTTGCCTACAAACTCAAAAATCTTCAAACATGAAAGTTGTAGATCTTGACAAAAAAACAACTTATCACAATGCAACTTTTGGCTAAAAGTGATTATTTTGAGAGATTTTGGATTAAGAAGGTTTATGTCCAAAAGACTTGGAAAAATTCTAAGTGTTTTCACCTAGTTTTTTCTTAACTTTAAGCCTTTTTTCTCCATGTTCCCAAAGGAGTTTGAGGAAACTTTTAACAAGTGAATTGAAGTATGTAGAAAGGGATTTCCAAAGAGACCAATAGCATGAAAAATCCATGGCTTGAGCTAGGAGATATGATTTTGTCAATATGGCTCCATAACGCTTGAATTCAAGCCATTTCCATGAAGAACATGAAAAACAAGTTTGAGATTTGCTTCAAATATGTGGGAATCTTCAAAGTACAGTCCCTCTAACTTGTTTAAGAGGCCATAATCAGAATATTACACTCTCTTTTGAGCTATGGATCAAGTGTTTTATGCATTGTCCAAGTTTCATTCCATTTATGTACAAAAGCTAAGACTTCCATTCTTGAAAAGTAAGCTTTATGCACAAAGTCAACGCATTGAGCTCCTAACTTGTTTTAATCTGATCACAAGCAACCCTAAAGCTCAGACACAACATGTTTAAAGTGTCTAACAACTCCAAGCATGCTTGTACCTTCCATGGGAATCCAATTTTCTCATTTCTTCATAAACAAGCAAAGAGGTACAAAGGTCACATGGGAGATCAAAACTCTGAGATTTTTCTCTCCATAAACCCTAATCCTTGCCTATAAATAGAGGGTATCACTTCCTTGATCAAACACACCCGAATTCTCCAAGTCACATATCACTTGAAATTCTCCTTTTCTTGCTTCTTGCATTTTCTATATGATTTTGAGTTCCACAAGTTCTGGGTGTCAACCAAAGGTTTAGACAACTTCTAAACATCATTTAGAAGCTGTCCATACCTTCCTCAACCTCTCAAAGGTCTCCTAACCAAAAATCACATTTCACCCCCCCCATTAAAGGTCTTTTTAAGGTCTCAACCTACCAAAATTAAAACCAAACACTTACCAACCAAATTAGCCTTTCCAATAGCTTCTATTTATCATATGGAAGCTATCCATATACTCTAAACACTTACCAAAAGCCCCAAACAGAAAATCATTTTTCAAAACTCCATTAAAGCACCTCTTTGAACCAAAGTTGTCAAATTCAATTTGGCTCGTGCGTTTTCAGACCTTTTGTGTTAGATACCTTCTATATCATATATAGAAGTTATTCAAACACCTGTTTCAGATCTGTAACACCTAGAACATTGAGTTCTAGGCATAAATTTTTGTGTTTGTAGGTGGTATCAAGTTTGAGGAAGGAGTGGTGATCAAAGCTTACCGAGCATTCCAAAAGCTTCCTTGAAGGTCTCTGAAGCTTTCCAGATCCTTAAAGTATCTCTGTAACACCTCTAACATAGATTCATAAATCAATTTTCAGAGGTAAGAACTTTGAAATCAAGCACACTCATTTAAGCATTGTTTGTTGTGTTTCTTGTTACCATTCTACTTGAAATCATGTAAGGAACAAAAGCCCTAAGCTTTTAGGGATTGATTGTTTGAATTCAGAGTTTAATTTGAAATTTAAGTTTTAGGGTTCATACCAAAAATCCAAAAATTCATGAGTTTGGTTATGATTCAATTAATGTTAATCATGTGGTCGTGTTCCTGTGTTAATTCTGATCATTTTCATATTTTAGTTTGTTAAATTTGGTCGAGATTTGATGAATTCAGAAATCCACCATGAATGATATTGTTGTGTTCTTCAACGAGGAAGATGAAGTTCTTGGTGGGAAATTTGAATTTTCAGAGTTTGTTTAAAATAAAACAAAATGGAAGCATGTTATTGTTGACTACATCGTAATAGTTCACTTGGCCATCACACTTGTACCTAACCTATCCCATAGATCTGGGGTTCGAATCCCCCTCGCCCCAAACCTTTTGTTTCTTTTTTATTTTTCATGTTTCCAACTTGTTTTACTATGTATTGAAGTGTTTGGGCACTATGATCTGCTTACGCGCCTAGCCCAGTTGGCTAAGGTTTTGAGTTGCAATAGAGAGGGCCTGGGTTCAAGTCCCTTTGGGACCAAAACCTACAATTTTATTACTTTTTTTTTTAGTTTTCTTCACAACTTCAAAAAATCATTAAAAATAGTAAAATTAGTATTTTTAATCCCTTATTTTTTGTGTTATTTATTTATTTTGTGTATTTTCATACCATGTTAAAAAAATCCCAAAAATATATAATATTTTATCATTTAAAAATTAAATAAAAAAACATGTCTTTTATATTGAAAAATCAACTAAAATCTCTTTGTTTTTGATTATTTCTTTGAAAGAATTTTGCGTACCTTTGTAAATATTTGTTTAGGGTTAGAATAGGATGTCTTTGACTTCTTCATGTACCCTTAGACCATTTCTCTTAAAGAAATTGGTATTTAACAATTAAATTCAACTAGGTTTAGGTGTTTATGATTAAACCCTAATACAAAAACCCTAGGTTTAAAACCCTAACCCAAAAAGAAAAAGAAACATGTTGATCTTTGTTTATACATGATTAATTAAGTTTGTTATCCTATACATACTTGTTGATTTAATCCTTGTTTTGTACTTGATTGTTATTTTAACCATTATCTTGTTAATATCTCATATGTGTTGTTTATCTAACCCCATGTTTATTCATCATATCAATCATTCATCATTCATACATGAGTTTGAATCCAAGGGTTTATATACATCCATCTCTCTTATTTGTTGATTAACATACTCACTTGTTTGTTCTTGTGTCACATTGTTGATTGCTTAAGCTTGTTGTTTTTGTCCAAAAGGATGGGAATGATATTGACTAAAATTGTCAAGGTACTCAAACTCCCTTTCCAATCTCTTTTATCTTGTGTTTAAAAGTATTGTTAAAGCTTTTACCTTGTCTTTTAAAATGGTTTTGTAATGTTAAAGCTTAACCAAACCCTTTTGTTTTGAAACCTTGGTACTAAAGAATAAAATTATTCCCGGTGAAACTATTCTTAGTCCATTGACCTTGTATTGTTAAAGCCAGGTCTTTTGTTTTAAAACCTTGGTGTTTAGAGAAGAATTATTCCCGACGAAACTTCTCCTAACCCATGGACCTTGTATTTTAAAGCTTGGTCCCTTTTGTTTTAAAATTGTTAAGTATTTGAAAGCTTAACCTTTTAAACTTATTAGGTATTTTAAAGCCTAATCTTTTTCAAAAATGTTTTGTTAAGTATTGGTAAAGCTTAACACCCAAAAAAGATTTTGGCCACTTTGGCCCCCTTTTAATTTCCTTTTAAGAGGAGCTACAAAAGCTCTGACTTCCCTATTGTTAAAGGGGAATGTAGGCCTAAGATACGATGTCTTATCGAGGTCACTTTCAAAAACTTCTTTTCCCATCCCCACACTCTTTTTAAACAAGTTCACATATGATTTTCAAAATATTTACAAACAAAGACAATAACATTTTCAAAGAGGTTCCCATGGAGTACCATGGATATGAGAGGTGCTTAAAACCTTCCCCTTGTATAACAAACCCCCTTACCCAAATCTCTGATAAGTTTATTAGTTTTGATTTTAAAAACTTGTATGGGTTTTATTCGCTCTTTATCCCATTCCTTTTGGAAACAATAAAGCGCGGTGGCGACTCTGTTTAAAACAAATGAGCTAAGTCTTTTCCATGACTTTAGTCTCACCAATTTCACCGCTACAAAAAAATGGCGACTCTGCCGGGGATACTGATCAAATTATTGGTGTATCTTTGGAAAGGGTTGACCCTACCTTTGTTTTTGTATTTATCTTTGTTTTTGTACTTAACCTTTCATTTTTTTCTTTTACTTTCCTATGTGAATATTTGTTACTTTTAATATGTTGTATTGGGAAAGGGCTTGATTGCCCTTGTGGTGAGATAAATACTAACCCGGATTTAGAGTGTAAACTTATTATAGGAGACTGGTATAGTCAATTTGAGATCCATCGCTCAGTGGAGGCCTCTTTAGAAGTAACTTTGTTGACCATGTAGTTGGGAATACATCGTTGTGTTCAACTAGGCTGTAGAAGCTGGGGACCTAGAAACCCTTAACAAATCTTGGCCATTAAGATGTAGTGTGGAAACTATGTCTGATTCATTTTCAGAATAGTTGTTACACGAGGCTACGCTCAGATGAGGTTCTATTGGATTTTGTTTACATGAGTATGTTGATACAGAGTTTACAATCTCCAAGTTGGGCTACTTGAGTCTGGGAAACAAAAGAACCTTGATCTACAGGTACAAAATAACCATAGTACACACCTTTGGGATGGGTAGACCTTTGGCTCCATGCTCGTGACGTTGAACCCTTAAACCCATGTTTTTGCTATGTGTGCATTCATTCATGTATCTTAGAAAACATAATATCTTTCAAGGAATTAAAAGAAACCTTTTTGTTTTGTAAATATTATAGGGATGAAACCTGAAAGAAGAAAAACCAAGAAATATACTTTCAAGATTTTAGAGGTGGAAGAATTAAGAAAGCTAGGTTCTTTGATTGTTGATCAAGACAAGTTTTGTAGCAAGTATGCAAGATTATTGTATCTCCTCAGAACCAAGATGGAATAAGGAATCCTCTCCACTTTGATCCAATTCTATGACTCATTGTAACACTGCTTCACCTTTCCGGCTTATCAACTATTGCCTACCTTGGAAGAATATTCAAGCATCATTGGGTTGCCAATTACTGGAAGAATTCCTTTCACTGTTTTAGAACAAGATCCCAAGCGTTATGAGATTGCAAAGTCCACTTATTTGAGAAAGGAAGAAGTGGAAAAGAACATGGTTACTAAGGGAGGATTACCTGGATTACCTGCTTAGTTCTTAATTGAGAAAGCTCTCACCTTGTCACAAGAAAGAAAGGAAGAAGACTTTGAAGCTGTTTTTGCCTTGTTGGTGTATGGGTTGTTCTTGTTCCCTAACATTAACAACTTTGTTGATATGATTGCCATCAAGATCTTTGTGAAGAAGAATCCTGTTCCTACCTTACTTGAGGACACTTACTATTCTATTCATCTCAGAAATTCCTATGGAAAGGGAATGGTTACCTGTTGTACTCCTTTGTTTATACCCTAACCGTTTGGTTTCCTCGCAGGATTTGTTTATACCCTAACTGTTTGGTTTCCTTGTAGGATTTGTTTATACCCTAACTGTTTGGTTTCCTCGCAGGATTTGTTTAGACCCTAACCATTTGGTTTTCTCGCGGGATTTTTTTATACCCTAACCGTTTGGTTTCCTTGCAGGATCTGTGTGTACGCTAACAACTTGAACTCTTTGTAAGACTTACTCGTCCTCCTCACCTAACTAACCTTTTTCAAGGATCTCAAGTATTTAGGGCGCGCAATTATAGGCGCCATCATCATCAAGAGCCAGATTCCTAACAAGGGACACAGGGATTTATTTTCCTCAAGCCCTATGCCTTCAAATTCAGAAGTACCCCGAATCAGAGGCTATGACCCACTGGATATGGTGAGCTTGATTCTTATGGAAGGACGTTCGAAGATGAAAGTCAAAGTTCTTCAGAAAGTTGTGACCAATTCAATTTCTAATGCTGCATACTAAAAGATCCTTGAAAATATTTCATATGCATTTACATACATATCATTGCATAACAGGTTTCCAGACAACGAGTTTCTCATCTTCTTCCTCAAAACCCTAAAGCTGAAGTTTCAAATACGAAAGCTTGATTTGTTTTCCACTCTGGGGCACTTGGTGAGTCGATCGATGATTGTTAGCCATTTCGAAACAAAGTTCAGAACATGATTGATGCAAAGGCTATCACCATTCATACCTGAAGGCCAGATTTGAAGTTCTCTTTTGAATCAATGGATCTTCTGAAGCAATAAGTCCATACGGAGAGAATCTCCTCAACGTTGACAATCTTTATATCGTCATGCATTTTCATGCGTAATCGTTCTTGTTTTTGTTCAATACTGTTTATATGCAATACTTGTTTGTTTTTGAACTATAATAATGATGTATTGGATATGTTTGTCTTGAAAAAATTTATTCTCTCTCGCTCTAATATGTTTTTCTTTGCTTGTGATACCAAACTCTCGGTGATAAAGCATGATGACTCTGAAGGGGGAATGACGAACATATAATAACCATAATCTCAAATGGTGTGCTTTCGAGTAAAACATTGTTGATGATATACAGACATTATTTCAAATCCCTAAACACTGGAGATATAAGGAAGTTAATCCCTTGTCAACCCCTTTGAGCCTTGAAGTAGAAGTTTCTTTTCTATACGAAAAAACCCTCACATTTAACCTAGGGGCAGGGTAGTGTTCAGTTAACCTGATTGAGCGTTCAACATTCATCAGGAGCACGCATCAAAGGATACAACAATGGATATCCTTCAAAAGGTTGAGGGAAAGTTAATACCACCATGGTCATCCCTCGTCAATCAAAAAATGAGGTAGTCACAATCTTTCCAACGAATCGAAGACGTCTCAGGATCATACGACTTGTTCAAAAAAAAGGAATGAAACGAAAAAAGAAAAGAAAAAAGAAAGCTCGCTAAGTCAACAACTTGAAAACAAGTGACTTAGGCAAAAATTAGGGCATCCCGCTGGACTGCAAACCTGAAACTCGAAAGAATTTGTCCAGGAAAAGTTAGGGAAATAAAAAACAAAAAAGATCCTTAGGAAAAAGGCAAAGTCGCGTGACTATAAATTCAAGATCATGTGATCAGACACCCAATACAAAAAATAATGTGACCGCCATGTCCAAACACCTCATTGATTCCTCAATCGTCTCAAACTCCTCTTGAAGGATGAATGCTCGCATTGAGTTAACTGAACTTAGGTTGGAGAACATCACGAAGGGGGTGGGCACCAATAAAATTTTGAGCCTAAAAATCCTTTCTTAAAAAAAACCGTGAACCTGGCCATGTTACAACCCTCAAAAGTCCTAATTGAAGCAGGGTTAATTCGAAAGCATACTGTAACAAGAGTACGGTAAACTGACTCCTAGGAGTTTTGCTAAACGCTTGAGTGGGTATCACACCATCTTTCAAAAAAATAGATGTTTTGACATCCTTTCAAAAAGTTTCTTTTAAACTCGAAGACAAACATGAACTTTGCATTAGAATCATATTTCTCATAATAAACATTCTTTGCATATGAACAAGTACTTGACATCAGGAAAGCTTCCATCATGAACTGCAGATGAAAAGTTTAATCCTCTCAAGGGACAAGTTGTCTTCAGAACTCCGTTGAGTTCAAGCGAGAATGTCTCAAATTTTAATCACCCTCAGGGGCACAAAAGCAGTTGGATACTCCGGTGAGTAATAGTTCAGTCAATCCGGGGCAATCAGGTCAAGATTCAAAGAATCTCTCAGATGTGTTGAACAATCAGGGGTATTCACCCAAGCGTAGTCGAAACTACCGTCAACCTTGACCAATCTGGGGAATTGTTCCTAAGTTCATGATACTGGGACATGTTGCTTATGATAGCATAAATCTCAGAAAGCCTTCCCGATAGACAAAGTTGCTTCAGAAGTGCTCCAAAAAGCAGATATATTTCCCACGACTGAATCAGTTGGCTAAAACGCCAATATGTACAAGGGGCATGACATGTTATTGTCCAATTCATCTGGGGCAGTCAAGTCAAGATTCAAATAAATCTCTCAAAGGCGCTGAACAGTCAGGGATTTATTTTCCCCGCAAAACACTGCTACAATTTGCATTCATACATCATACACCTCATGGCATATGCATAACACTCTCATTCATTTAAAAAAAACATACAATACATGCATCATGACATTGCATAAAACTAACTTTGTCTTTCAGGTCGACCAATCGATCAAGCAAGTATCATCAACGAATCAAATACAACCTAAATGTGTGGTTTCCCCAAATATAGCCTAGTGTATGGCTCACCTAATGTATGGCACCTTCTGATACAGCCTAATGTATGGCTCGCCTAATGTATGGCCCCTCCTGTCATAGCCTGATGTATGGCTCTTTCAAATATCGCCTAATGTATGGCTCCTCTCGACATCGTCTAATGGACGGCGCATCCTGGTATAGTCTAATGAATGACTCATGCTAGTACAACCTGATGTACGGTTCATTTTGTTATTCTCAACAAATGCCTAGTGTATGGCTCATCTTGACATTCTGGAAAGCATATCCCTCCAGATATTCTGAAATCCTCCATCAGATGCATATTCTGGAAGCTCGACCCCCAGACTTCTGAAACTCTCTATCAGATATACATTCCAGAAGCATGAACCCCGGATATTCTGAAGATACCTATATCAGATATACATTCTGGAAGCTTGACCCCCAGATATTCCTCACTCTCTATCAGAAACGTTCCGGAAGTCTGAACCCCGAATGTTCTAAAATCTCTACGCCAGATATGTTCCGTGTAACACCCTTCTAATACCCCGCATAAATATTAAACAATAATCAGAGTAAAACATGAAAAGGGCATTACAACTTCCATATAATCAAAACAATAGTCATGTCATGCCATAAAAGAGAACGTTAAATCAAAATTATTCAGATCATCATGTTAACACAGCGGAATATCTTTAACATATGAATAATGCAACATCCAAAGTCATAGACTTAAAACACCACCATAATAAAACATCCAAATAAAAGAGTTTAACAAGCAACTCTAAACAACGTCCCCAGTGTTACACGACCAAAGCATGACACGAACCCAACTGACTCTAACGAACTACTTGACGAGCTAATCCTCACCAAGTACAAGAGCTACTCCTCAATCTGAAAAATAACAATAGTAAGGGTGAGTCTCATTCACATTTAATCAATGTTATAGGATATAGATAATAAAATATCAATCACATGCTATTCACCCAATTACAGTTACGATCAGATTCACAACCACACAATCAATACAACAAACACACAATCAACACATATTATAACATTGGACAATCTTCCATTCATGTTATAATAACACAAATAGCCTAATGCAATGCAACAATCAATAGCCACATATAGTTTATGCTATCCTCAACCATAACAAGACACATATTTTACATCGACAATATATGTATATCAACCACCAGTTACAATCACAACATCATAACAGGTAAAACATTCATTAGTGTACCTGTAAGCATAAACCACCACAACCAAATAAAATCGAGTATTTTAAAATAATTTCGAGTCACGACTCAGAACACATTTTTATTATGTAAATTATTTGCTTAGCTTCACCATGCTCGAAACGGCACCAAAATCCGGTTTACGGTTTCAAAGTTACACATCTTTTAATCTTTCCCAGGAAAACATCTATCGTTACAGCACGCGGCGCCATACAAAGTTCGCGGCGCGGAACGAATAGAAAACACGCCTTCGCGGCACAAACAAAGGTTCGCGGCGCGAAACGAGAAAGAACTACGCCTTCGTGGCGCAAACAAAGGTTCGCGGCGCGTACTGAGTTCACCAATTTTTCCCTACACCTTCTGCCAAGCAATTCGCGGCGCCAACCCCTAGTCGCGGCGCGAACTGGTGATTTTCTGGAAGCCGAATCGCAGAAAACAGCCTACGATTTCGTCCTTCTTTCACCGAATCATTACCAAACCAATTCCATTTCGACTAGATTTCACGTACAGTAAAACAACACATATTATAACACATTTATAATACATTTCAACCATCCAATTAACACAATACATGATCAATACAACATTATCAATCAATTCTCCCAAAACCTAACATTTCTACAACCTAAGCATAACTCAATTGACATAAACAACATGATCAATTCTATCCTACTACCTATAACCCCATGATAGAAGATAAATGGAAGAGTCCCCCCTGACCTGAAGGTTGATTCTTCGCTCTTCCCTGTCGCCCTTCTCTGCTTCTCTTCTCTCTTCACGTTCAGACTCTCTCTTCTCCTTGGTTCTATTCCTCTTTTTCACAATTCTCTATTTTGTGAAAAATAAAATAAAACTATCTTAATTAGTAATAGGGCCTACCAATGCACCCTCTCCTTTACTAATCACGACTCAAGCCCATCTGATTAATTTCTCAATAATTCTCAATAATTCCAAATTATTCCCATAATCCAATTAAATTAATTGTAAATTAAATTATGAAAATACGGATTGTTACAACTCTCCCCCACTAAAAGAGTTTTCGTCCTCGAAAACATACCTCAGGCAAATAACTCTAAATAGGAATCCTTCATCTGACTTTCCAGTTCCCAAGTCACATTCCCACCCGCTGGTCCTCCCCAAGCTACTCTGACCAGTGCTATCTCTTTGCCACGCAATTGTTTCAGCTTTCAATCTTCAATTCTCATAGGCAAAGCTTCAACTGTCATGTTATCCTTTACCTTCACATCATCTACCTGGATCACATGAGATGGATCCGCAATGTATTTCCTCAACTGTGATACGTGGAATACATCGTGCAAATTCGCAAGCGTTGGTGGCAACGCAATACGGTAAGCCACCTCTCCAATCCTTTTTGTAATCTGATACGGACCAATGAAACGCGGAGTCAACTTCCGTGATTTCAGTGCTCTACCAACACCACTCGTAGGAGTCACCCTCAATAACACATGATCTCCTTCTTGAAATTCAAGTGTCCTTCGTCTTTTATCATGGTAGCTTTTCTGGCGACTCTTAGAAGCCTTCATCTTCTCCTGAATCAATTTAATCTCCTCCATAGTCTCTTGTACAATTTCTGGTCCAATCACTGTACTCTCACCAGATTCATACCAACACAAAGGTGTTCTACATCTCCTACCATACAAAGCTTCAAATGGAGCCATACCAATGCTCGAATGAAAACTATTGTTGTAGGTAAATTCAATCAACGACAAATAACTATCCTATGCACCACCTTTTTCCAATACACAGGCACGTAACAAATCTTCCAATGACTGAATTGTCCTCTCAGTCTGACCATCAGTGTGCGGGTGATAGGCAAAACTCAACCTCAATTTAGTACCCAAAGCCTTTTGCAAACCTTCCCAGAATCGAGATGTAAACCTTGGATCTCTATCTGATACGATACTCGAAGGAATACCATGGACTTACTATCTTCTCAATATACAATTGAGCTAATCTCTCCATCAGATAATCCATTATCATCGGTATAAAGTGAGCAGACTTCGTCAACCGGTCCACAATAACCTAAATAGCTTCACAATTCTTCACCGTCCTCGGAAAACCAGAAACAAAATACATAGATATACTATCCCACTTCCATTCAGGAATAAATAACGGTTGCATAGCTCCATACGGCTTCTGATGTTCAATCTTCGACTTCTGGCAAGTCAAACAAGCATAAATAAATTCAGCTATCTCCTTTTTCATTCCAGGCCACCAAAACAACTTCTTTAAGTCATGATACATCTTGGTAGCACAAGAATGAATACTCAATCCACTACAATGTCCTTCCTCAAGAATACTTCTTCTCACTTCGGCAACATCAGGAACACAAACACGATTACCAAACCTCATTATACCATTCTCGTCGATTCTGAATTCACCTCCTTTACCTTGGTTAATCAGAGTCAACTTATCAACCAACTCTACATCAGTCTTCTGGGCTTCTCGAATTTCTTCAAGAATACCACTAGTCAGCTTCAGCATACCCAATTTAACACTGTTAGGAGTGTCTTCGCATACTAAACTCAAATCTCTGAATTGTTCAATTAAGTCCAACTCCTCCACCATTAACATAGACATATGCAAAGACTTCCTACTCAAAGCATCAGCAACAACGTTTGCTTTACCCGGATGGTAATTCAGTCCAAAATCATAATCATTGAGAAATTATAACCATCTTCTTTGTCTCATATTTAGCTCTTTTTGATCAAAGAGATACTTCAGACTCTTGTGATCACTAAATACTTCAAACCTTGATCCATACAGATAATGCCTCCACAGTTTCAACACAAATACAACTGCTGCCAACTCTAAGTCGTGAGTCGGATAATTCTTCTCATGCACTTTGAGTTGTCTTGACGCATAAGCGACTACCTGTTGATTCTGCATTAGCACACCTCCTAATCCCATCAATGAAGCATCACAATACACAACAAAAGGTTCCGCCGGATACGGCAAAATCAAGATCGGCGCACTAGTCAGCCTTCTCTTCAGCTCTTGGAATCCTTCTTCACATTTCGAATCCCAGATGAACGCTTGACCCTTCCTAGTCAACTTAGTTAACGACAACGCTAACTTTGAAAAACCTTCAATGAAATTCCTGTAGTAACCCGCAAGACCAAGGAAACTACGGATCTCGGAAACTGACTTCGGAGCTTCCCACTGAGACACAGCTTATACTTTCGTTGGGTCAACGGCAATACCATCTTTAGAAATTATATGCCCAAGAAAGCTTACTTCACATAACCAGAACTCACACTTTGAAAGTTTCGCATAAAGCTTCTTTTCCTTCAATAGTTCCAATACCACTCTAAGATGATCTGTATGCTCTTCTTCATTCTTAGAATATATTAGAATATCATCGATAAATACCACTACGAACTGGTCGAGATAGGGATGAAAGATTCTATTCATATATTCCATGAAAACACCAGGTGCATTAGTAACTCCAAATGGCATCACTGTATATTCGTAATGACCATACCTCGTTCTAAATGCAGTCTTCTGAATATCGTTTGTCTTCACCCGAATCTGATGATATCCTGACCTCAAGTCAATTTTGCTGAACACGCTTGCCCCAACCAGTTGATCCATCAAATCATCGATCCTCGGCAACGGATACCAATTTTTGATAGTAACTTTATTCACCTGTCTATAATCCACACACAGCCTCATCGAGCCTTCTTTCTTCTTTACTAGTAACACCGGTGCACCCCACGGTGAAACACTAGGACGAATAAATTCCTTCTCAAGTAACTCTTCCAATTGACTCTTCAATTCAGTCAATTCTGTTGCCGACATACGATAAGGTGCCATCGACACAGGACTAGTCCCAGGATTTAACTCAATAGCAAATTCCACTTCTCTCTCAGGTGGAAACTCTCTAGCATCATCTGAAAAGACTTCGGGAAAGTCGCATACTACCGGTAATTAACTTCTCACCACCTTCTCCTTCACTTCCATGGATGCAATCAACATAAACACAGCAGCCCCGTCCTTAACTACTTCATTTATCTGTCTAGCAGTCATCGCCAAACCTTCCACACTTTCATCTTCAGGAAAAATAACCGTCTTCGAGAAACAATTGATATGAACTTGATTGAATTGTAACCAATTTATTCCCAGAATAACATCGAGTTGCTCCAACGGAAGGCACACTAAATCCATTATGAACTCTCTACCAAAAATATCAATTGGACAGTTCAAACAAGCAAACGAAGTAGTCACTGAACCCGACGTAGGAGTGTCAATGATCATACTCCCATTAATATCAGATATTTCTAAATTCAACCTTTTAGCACAATCCATTTAAATAAAAGAGCATGTCGCGCCAGTGTCTGTAATCGCAATTAAAGGAGTGCCATGAATAAAACACGTACCTTTAATTAACCGATCCTCTGGAGTAGTCTCGGAACCAGATAAGGCGAACACCTTACCACCAGCTTGATTCTTCCTCGGCTTAGGACATTTAGGACTAATATGGCCCTCTTCTCTGCAGTTGAAACAAGTTACAGTGTTTCCTTTGCACTCAATAGCAATGTGACCTGCCTTTCCACATTTATAGCACTTCTTTTCTTCACTTTTGCACTCGTGAATGCGATGTCCAGGTTCTCCACACTTAAAGCACTTAATAGGGGCACTAGAATCTCCCCCACTAGGCTTCTTCCAACCTCCATCTCTCTGGTTACCTTTACCATACAGCTTACCACGATCCATATGCTTCCTCCCTTTCCTGTCGACCAACTCGCGAGAGTCTGACGACTTCAGCTTAATATTGTCCTCTTCAAAGATTTGGCTGCAGTCAACCAAATCAACAAACCTGCGAATCCTCTGATATCTGATACCCTGTTTAATCTCATCACGGAGACCACTCTCAAACTTAACACACTTCGAGAACTCGCTAGCCTCATCATTGTTGTAGTGGACATAATACTTCGCCAACTCAACAAACTTGGACGCATACTCCGGCACGGTCATGTTACCTTGCGTCAGCTCCAAAAATTCAACCTCTTTCCTGCGTCTAACATCCTCAGGAAAGTACCTCCGCAAGAATTCTCTCTTGAACACAACCCAAGTAATTGCAACACCAGCAGCTTGTAGTTCATCCCTACTAGCCATCCACCAATCATCAGCTTCTTCAGGCAGCATGTGAGTACCATATCTCACCTTCAAATTTTCATCACAATCAATCACCCGGAAGATCCTTTCAATTTCCTTCATCCACCTCTGAGCGCCTTCGGGATCGTGAGTGCCTTTGAACAACAGAGGGTTGTTCCTCTGAAAACTGTTTAGCTACCTGTCCGCACCAATTCCAGCCCCATTGGCATTCCCTCCCAGCACACCAGCAATCATACCCAGAGCCTCAGCAATCGCGTCGTCGTTTCTTCCTCCTCTTTCGACCATTATTCTGCTAAATATTAAAACAATATTCATTAGAACAAGAAGTATCGATAGTGTCAACCTTACACTAATCGTATACGAGGGATTAACCGACACTAAGACTCTGACTCAAACGACCGACTATGCTCTGATACCACTATTGTAACACCCTTCTAATACCTCGCATAAATATTAAACAATAATCAGAGTAAAACATGAAAAGGGAATTACAACTTCCATATAATCAAAACAATAATCATGTCATGCAAAAGAGAATGTTAAATCAAAATTATTCAGATCATCATGTTAACACAGCGGAATATCTTTAACATCTGAATAATGCAACATCCAAAGTCATAGACTTAAAACACCACCATAATAAACATCCAAATAAAAGAGTTTAACAAGCAACTCTAAACAACGTCCCCAGTGTTACACGACCAGAGCATGACACGAACCCAACTGACTCTAACGAACTACTTGACGAGCTAATCCTCACCAAGTACAAGAGCTACTCCTCAATCTGAAAAATAACAACAGTAAGGGTGAGTCTCATTCACATTTAACCAATGTTATAGGATATAGATAATAAAATATCAATCACATGCTATTCACCCAATTACAGTTACGATCAGATTCACAACCACACAATCAATACAACAAACACACAATCAACACATATTATAACATTGGACAATCTTCCATTCATGTTATAATAACACAAATAGCCTAATGCAATGCAACTACATGCATGTGGTACCAAAATCTGGGATAACCCATCTCACCGATCCACCATCGTCAAGGATACGACAACACCCACTCACTAATTCCTCACAATGGGAATTAGCTACCACTGATCCACCATCGTCAAGGACCAGCAACATAATGATTATGAAATGCATGTATCAACCATAACATGCTCATCATCAACATTAATCAACGAGATATCATAATCATAAACCAACACAACAATCAATAGCCACATATAGTTTATTCTATCCTCAACCATAACAAGACACATATTTTACATCGACAATATATGTATATCAACTACCAGTTACAATCACAACATCATAACAGGTAAAACATTCACTAGTGTACCTGTAAGCATAAACCACCACAACCAAATAAAATCGAGTATTTTAAAATAATTTCGAGTCACGACTCAGAACACCTTTTTATTATGTAAATTATTTGCTTAGCTTCACCATGCTCGAAACGGAACCAAAATCCGGTTTACGGTTTCAAAGTTACACATCTTTTAATCTTTCCTAGGAAAACATCTATCTTTACAGCACGGAACGAATAGAAAACACGCCTTCGCGGCGCAAACAAAGGTTCGCGGCGCGAAACGAGAAAGAACTACGCCTTTGCGACGCAAACAAAGGTTCGCGGCGCGTACTGAGTTCACCAATTTTTCCCTACACCTTCTGCCAAGCAGTTCGCGGTGCAACCCCTGGACGCGGCGCGAACTGGCGATTTTCAGGAAGCCAAATCGTAGAAAACAACCTACAATTTTGTCCTTCTTTCACCGAATCATTACCAAACCAATTCCATTTCGACTAGATTTCACGTACAATAAAACAACACATATTATAACACATTTATAATACATTTCGACCATCCAATTAACACAATACATGATCAATACAACATTATCAATCAATTCTCCCAAAACCTAACATTTCTACAACCTAAGCATAACTCAATTGACATAAACAACATGATCAATTCTATCCTACTACCTATAACCCCATAATAGAAGATAAATGGAAGAGTCCCCCCTTACCTGAAGGTTGATTCTTCGCTCTTCCCTGTCGCCCTTCTCTGCTTCTCTTCTCTCTTCAGGTTCAGACTCTCTCTTCTCCTTGGTTCTATTCCTATTTTTCACAATTCTATATTTTATGAAAAATAAAATAAAACTATCTTAATTAGTAATAGGGCCTACCAATGCACCCCCTCCTTTACTAATCACGACTCAAGCCCATCTGATTAATTTCTCAATAATTTTCAATAATTCCAAATAATTCCCATAATCCAATTAAATTAATTTTAAATTAAATTATGAAAATATGGAGTGTTACATTCCGGAAGCCTGAACCCCGGATGATCTGAATTCTACGCCAGAAACGTTCCGGAAGCCTGAACCCCGGATGTTCTGAAATCTACGCCAGATATGTTCCGGAAGCCTGAACCCCGGATGATCTGAATTCTACGCCAGAAATGTTCCGAAAGCCTGAACCCCGGATATTCTGAAATCTACGCCAGATACGTTCTGGAAGCCTGAACCCCGTGTGTTCTGAAATCTACGCCAGATATGTTCCGGAAGCCTGAACCCCGGATGATCTGAATTCCACGACAGAAACGTTCCGGAAGCCTGAACCTCGGATATTCTGAAATCTACGCCAGATACGTTCCGGAAGCATGAACCCGGATGTTCTAAAATATCTACGTCAGATATGTTCCGGAAGCCTGAACCCCGGATGATCTGAATTCTACGCCAGAAACGTTCCGGAAGCCTGAACCCCGGATATTCTTAAATTTACGCTAGATACGTTCCGGAAGCCTGAACCCCAGATGGTCTGAAAATCTCTACGCCAGGTACATTTCGGAAGCCTGAACCCCGGATGATCTAAAAATATCTACGCCAGATGCGTTCCGGAAGCTTGAACCCCGGATATTCTGAATCTCTACACCAGTTGTACTTCGAAAGCTTGAACCCCGAATATTCTGAATCTCTACGTCAGGTATACATTTTGGAAGCTTGAACCCCAAACGTCATTAAATTCTATCATATGCACACCCTGGGAAGCATGACCCCCCAAGCGTCAACTACAGCAAGCATCTCCATCAAATATGGTCTAATGTATGACTCGTTCTGACACCCTCCTTCAAATACGGTCTAACATATGACTCGTTCTGATATTCTTCCATCAGATATGGTCTAATGTATGACTCGTTCTGACACCCTCCTTCAAATACGGTCTAACGTATGACTCGTTATGATATTCTTCCATCAAATATAGTCTAGTGTATGACTCATTCTGATACCTCCTTCTGATATACACTCCTTCAGATGTCTCCAGACACGGTCTAATGTACGACCAATTCTGACATTCCCTGTTAGATGACATCTTTAAGCCCATCCCCAATAACATTCTATCAACACCTGAAAGGCATCTTTAAGCCCGATCTCGACGCAATCAATCTCACATACCTCACTGCACTGGCGAGTGCAAATTTTTGGATACTTTAGTGTTCAATCCTCTTCCACCTTCAGATCCCGAGTGGCGAATATGCCAATCTACATCTTCAGGTTTAAGAAGATTGAACAGGAGCAGCTTTCCGAAGGGACTATCATCATTTACCGAAGGCAACCTAAGGGACAAGATCATATTACCTTAGGCAACATCGAAGGGTCATCGAGGGACTTATGATCTTTTATCGAAGGGACAATGATGATTTTATTTGATAAGAGTCTTTGCTAAGAGTACCCTTACGCTCGAGGGACACGACCATTGTTTATTCGTAAGGCAACCAAGAGGGGCGTACCCTAGGTGTGAGTGTGTGAAGTGTATTAGATTCGAGTTATTTATCTTGAATTAAGGTTAGCTAACGTTTAATTAGTTAATTAGTCTTGTCATACACACCCTAATACACACCCTAATTACTAGCATTTATAAGAGTGCAGAAAGTAAATTGCGGGAAATAAAGTCCTAAATTATTACATGGCTTTGGGAGAGATACATAATAGGAGGTGCGGAAAGTAAAACCCTAATTAAAACTATTACATCCCATGAACAGTTACATAATTGGTAAAAAATTGTGCGGGGAATTAAATGGTAAATGTACAAAAATGGAATTCAAAAATGTCCACAATAGTCCGGAAGCTCAAGATAATACCTCACAAGAACACCAAAATGTTAGTACCGATATATACAAAATGATGTATGAGAAATTGTATTAACAAACGATCAAGACAAACTAAAAAGCGTATTAAAATTTTAAAAGAAAATAATATTTTTTATATTTGTAATAGGGAAAAGAAAAATCTAATTAATGCAAATCTATTTTTTTTTTTTTTTGTATTTTTGATGTTTTTGTTTGAAATTTTTAAAGAAATTAAAGTTAGCATATTCATATTAAGAACAAATATTCATATTAAAACAAATGAAGAACTTAAAATAAAAAATTAAAAAAAAAAAACCTTGGGCAAGGTTGTACGCAAAAGCCAATATCACTTCTTTTCATATTTTTTTATTTTTTTTCATGGCATAAAAATATTAAGTTAAAAAACTAGTGATGAATTTGTATAGAAAAAGGCAAATAGAACAAGTCAAACACAACTCTTCTCTCTACTGTTAAATTTAAAACAGAAAGAAACAAAAATAAATAAAACTTTGTAAGAACTTCCACCTGTACTCTTTCTTCCCATTGTTAAAACAAATCGAAACAGAGAAACTCTCTCACAAGAATAGCAAGCCAAACACAAAAATTAATGGGGTGGAAAGTAAGAAAAGCTACCCCATGAGATCTGAAAATTCCGACGGCGGTGAAGCGGAGGGGATTGAGCCGGACGCTTGCGGTTCGTAGTTGAGCGAATCCGGTGAAACAGTGCTAAAAAAATGGCAGAAAGTTGGAAACAATGAGGGAAATAATATGAGAATTTTAATCAAACAGTTGTGCTACAATAACAATTCAGATGTGAAAAGAAAGCTTAAGGGAGAAGAATAACAACTTTACTCATGACATACATATTACCTAGCCCTAATTCAATATAAATAGCATATTCAGTCCTTCACATATTTCTCCCACATGCTGTGCGGTTTGCGTGGCCTCATTCCTACACGTCGTCCCGTTAATTCCGTGTTATTGTTAGCTATATCTCTTTCCTGCATATTTGGTGGGTCCCCCAACCGATTTGCTGACTCAGCTGCTTCTAGAATCTGTTTCTCTTTTGGCTTCATTACAATACCATCCCCATTAAAAGCAACCTTGTCCTCAAGGTTGAAAGAAGGAAACTTCTGTTGCAAGTCATTGATTTCTTCCCAAGAAGCCTCCGATACGTCATGCTGATCCCATTGGATTAGGACTTGGTGAATTGTTTGGTTGCCTTTGATGACAGTTCTGGCTTGCAACACTTCAATAGGATTTATAATAGGACCGCTGTCAGACATTGTTAACGGTAGCGGCATGTATTGCTCCTGGAGAGTTCCTTTGAATGGTTTAAGCTGAGAGACATGGAAGACAGGATGTATTTTAGCATGATCTGGCAATTTGAGTTTGTAAGCAACAGAACCCACACGAGCTATGATCTCAAAGGGTCCAAAATAACGCATTCCTAACTTTTGATTCTTTCTCAAGGCCACGGACTGTTGTCGATATGGTTGAAGTTTCACCAACACTAACTCTCCCTCCTGAAAAGTCACATCCCTTCTGTGCTTGTCTGCTTGTTTCTTCATATATTGCTGAGCCTTCGCTAAATTTTCTTTCAGTTGTTGTAAAATTCTATCTCTCTCCATCAACTCCGCTTGAAGTGCTGGAGAGTCACTAGCTTGAGGTTCATACCTTACTAATGCCGGCGGTTCTCTCCCATAAAGAGCCTTGAAGGGCGTCATACCAATGCTGGTTTGTAAGGATGTGTTGTACCAATATTCCGACCACGACAAAGCCTTGTACCATGACTTAGGATTGTGAAACGTGAAGCACCTAAGAAATAGTTCCACTGCCTTATTCAGCACCTCAGATTGCCCATCAGATTGGGGATGATAAGCGGAAGACATAGCCAAACTCGTACCTTGTAGCTTGAATAAGTGTTGCCAAAAGGAACTCGTAAACACTTTATCCCTGTCGGATACAATGGATTTGGGCATTCCATGTAATTTGACAATATTGTGCATAAAGATTTCAGCAACCGACTTACTAGTGTAATCAGTTTTCATCGGAAGGAAATGAGCATACTTTGATAATCTATCAATGACCACCAAGATCGTAGTATAGCCATAGGATACCGGAAGCCCTGTGATAAAGTCCATAGCCACATCTTCCCATACTTGTAATGGTATTGGCAGTGGTTGTAGTAACTCAGCAGGTAATGTGTTAGAGGTTTTAGCTTGTTGACACACTACACAACTTTGCACATATTGATAAATTACCTTCTTCATATCAGGCCAATAGAATTGGGACTTTATTCTAGCCATAGTTCTAGTAAAACCAGCATGACCTCCAAGTGGAGAAGTATGGAATTCATGTAAGACTTGCTGCACCAAATCATTGTGTTGCGGAATCACAATTCTCTGCTTCCGATATAACAATCCATCTCTGAAATATAATGGTGATATGAATTACCTTGGCCAGTACACTTTTGTATGATATCACTCCATTGGGTATCACCTTTCAACACATCTTTCACTTGTTGAATGAATTGACACTGAGGCTCCGACCAAGACAAGGTCATTAGCCTAGACAATGCATCAGCTGCAAGATTCTCTTTGCCAGGTTTATACTCTAACAAAATCATAACCCAAAAACTTATGTAACCACTGCTGCTGTTCCGGGGTCTGTAGTGATTGGTCCATCAAACTTCGTAAACTCTTTTGATCGGTTCGAATAATGAATCGATGACCCATTAAATAGTGTCGGAATTTGGCTATAGCTTCAGATATGGCAAGCATTTCTCTAAAATAAGCCGATTTCTTTTGGTTTCGAGGGACTAATTTCTTGGAAAAATAAGCAATGGGGTGACCATCTTGGTGCAGCACTGCACCAACTCCTACCCCTGACGCATCTGTTTCCAAAATGAAGGGCTTATTGAAATCGGGTAAGGCCAAAACAGGAGCATAAATCATTGCCTTTTTCAACTGGTGGAATGCCATCTCAGCTTGGTCATTCCACATATAACTCTCTTTTTTAAGTAATTCAGTCAATGGTGCCGCTAACTTTGCATATGATTTTATAAATCTCCTATAGTACCCTGTGAGCCCTAAAAAGCCTCTTAATTGCTTTATATTCTTAGGTAGTGGCCAATCCTGCACAGCTTGGACTTTATCTTTGTCCATTGCCACTCCTTGACCAGTAACTCTGTGTCCCAAGTATTCAATTTCCGAAACTCCAAATGAACACTTAGATAACTTGACAAATAGAGTATTGTCATGAAGTATTTTTAGGACTACATTTAAGTGGTTCAAGTGTGCTTGCCAAGTAGGGCTGTATATGAGAATGTCATCAAAGAAAACCAAAACATATTTTCTCAAGGCATGTTGAAAAATATGATTCATTAAGCTTTGAAACGTAGCTGGAGCGTTGGTTAGTCCAAAGGGCATCACCAACCACTCATAATGTCCTTGGTGTGTTCTAAAAGCTGTTTTATACCTGTCCTCCGGATGTAACAATATTTGATGATAGCCGGACCTGAGATCCAACTTTGAAAAATACTTAGCCCCAAATAACTCATCCAATAGCTCATCTACTGTAGGAATGGGAAAGGAATCCTTAACAGTGATAGTATTTAGTGCCCTATAATCTGTGCAAAACCTCCAGGTACCATCTTTCTTTTTCACCAATATGATTGGTGATGAAAATGGGCTCGTACTTGGTTGTATGATGCCTTGCTGCAACATTTCATAGACCATTTGCTCAATTTGTGTCTTCTGGCTATGAGGATATCTATATGGTTTAACTTTGACAGGATTTGAGCCCTCCATTAAAGGAATATGATGGTTGTGTGACCTATCTGGCGGTAACGCAACCGGTGTGTTAAATACCGCTCTGTATGTATGCAGCAACATAGCAATCTCAGGTTCGATCCCTGTAGTCAGATCCTTGAACAAGTCTTCAGTAACATTTGCTTTGAGCCATTGAATCGTAAAACATTCCGCTATCGCATCCGTGTTATACAATCTCTTAAAATGGTGGAGTTGAGCAACTGCAGGTCTGGGAATTTTCTCACCTTCTAATGTAACAAACTTGCCATTTAGAAAGAATTTCAGTGTCAGTGAAGCATAGTCAGCTACATGTGGCCCATGTGTTGCTAGCCAAGATGCACCCAAAATCATATCTGCCCCAGCCACAGGTAACAGAAACACCGGTACCTTCAGTTCATTGCCCTGTATCTTAACTGACAAGTCTGAAATTACCCCTTCTGCGTTCATAATTTCTCCATTGCCAACCAAAACTCTGAACACCGGACCGGGTTCTATGGGTAATTTCAGAAACTTAGCTATTCTTGGCTGCAAAAAATTGTATGAACTACCTCCATCAATCAACACTTGCACCTTAATGTTCTCAATTAACCCATAAAATCTTAGCACACCCATATGCGAATCTCCTTTCATTGCATTTAAAGACAAATGATGCTCTGGCTGGCTGGTGGTAAAACTTTCTGTGGTTACATCAGGTGATTTAAGGTTATCCTCACTGAGTTGGTCATCCTCAGTATCATCATAATGTAATAGCATAAGTTGTCTGTTCGGACATTTGTGAGTAAATGAGAATTTGTCATCGCACCAATAACAGAGGCCTTTGTCTCTCCTAAGTTGCATCTCCGCAGGGGAAATGCGTTTGATATTGGGGTTCTTTTGGAATTGGCTCATAGGTCTAGTGGGGGGGTGTGTTGAGGATGGGGGTCGTGTTTCTTTGATTAATTTCTAGTTTGGGTGAATTGAAGGGTGGTTTAGTATAAGCAGATGGGTTGGCTCTTTGTGGTTTGGTAGTTTGAATGTATTTTTCCTCATAAACTTTGGCTAGAGATACAACTTTCACAATGGAGGTTGGTGTGTGAATTAACACATCACGACGGATGTCGGTATTGAGGCCACTTATGAAGCAATCAATTAGGGCATCGTTACTTAAACCATAAACTCTATTAGCTAATGCTGTAAACTGAAGATAATATTCAGAAACAGATCCTGTTTGATTCAATTTAAACAAGGTAGCGCGAGGGCATTCATATATGGATGGACCAAAATCCAGTTCTAAAGCACGAGTAAATTCTATCCAAGAATGAAACGGATTAGAACGTTGCACCATTTGAAATCAAGGAACCACATCTTTATCAAGATGCACAGATGCAATAGTTAACCTATCATGATCAGGTGTATCATAGTACCCAAAAAACTGCTCAGCACGAAAGATCCACTCATGTACGTTAGTGCCGTCAAAACGAGGAAACTCGAGTTTGATATTTCTCACCTGAAACGGAGGTCTGTTGTTGAGTTCTGTACCATGGCGTTGCTTCGACGGTGTTTGTTGGATGAGGATGTCAAGCGCTGTGTGAATCTCATCAAACTTTGATGCGTTACCAGCTTCTAGTCTTTCCATACGCTCAAGAATTTCAGTCTGAAACAACCTCATCTCCTCTCTATTGCGCTTGATATCATCTTGTATCTCTTTGGATTGTTGAGCGGCCATGGTTGATGAAAGCACCAATGAAACAGTGCTAAAAAAATGGAAGAAAGTTGGAAACAATGAGGGAGATAATATGAGAACTTTAATCAAACAGTTGTGCTACAATAACAATTCAGATGTGAAAAGAAAGTTGGAAACAATGAGGGAGATAATATGAGAACTTTAATCAAACAGTTGTGCTACAATAACAATTCAGATGTGAAAAGAAAGCTTAAGGGAGAAGAATAACAACTTTACTCATCACATACATATTACCTAGCCCTAATTCAATATAAATAGCATATTCAGTCCTTCACATATTTCTCCCACATGCTGTGCGGTTTGCGTGGCCTCATTCCTACACGTCGTCCCGTTAATTCCGCGTTGTTGTTAGCTATATCTCTTTCCTGCATATTTGGTGGGTCCCCCAACCGATTTGCTGACTCAGCTGCTTCTAGAATCTGTTTCTCTTTTGGCTTCATTACATCCGGTGAGACTGATGGCGAAGTGGTGATGACCGGCCGTTGTTGAAGGCTTCCGTAGGTGTGCCGTGTGCGGATGACTTTGTGTCAGCTTTCCGGCGGTACCGTTTCGGCTCTGTAAAGATGATTCCTCCTTGAAAGTTCTTCTGTTCTTTTCTTTTTCTGCAAAAACAAAACAACTGGAAAAAACAATGATTATTGATGATAAAGGTTTTGTCTGATTTATGGATTTATTGCATTGTTGAATATGACTTTTGAAATTGAAGATTTATGTTAATGAATCATGTTGTTTATCTTGAATTGATGTTAAGAACTTTCATAGTAAAATATATACAAATGGATTCACAATTGTTAGTGAAAAGAAATATAGAAAAATTAGCGTAATGAGAATGGGTTTATGTGAATAAGAGTGACTGTTGTTGGATGGAGTTTATCATTTTGAAGTTGTGGTGTCGTTAATGGTTGGCAAGGTGTTGAAGGTTTAGTAGTTTAGAGTATGGTCTTTGAATGGTGTAGAGGTTGGATATTGGATTTGATGTTGTTTTACAACGGAGATGTTTGGCCAAGGTAATATTCACAGGTTTTTTATATGAAAATAGTGGGAAAATATGTATAAGTTCTATGTGTGAGAATGAATTGGTAGAAAGTGTTGTTCGTGAAGAAAAGCTTAGGGTTGGAAGTTGTTAGTTTTGTGGATTTTTAGCCGTGTAAGGTTGTAGAATAAGGGTTAGAAAAAGGTTAGGAATTGTTAGTTTTTCTAAAAAATAAAAGTTTTATATATATAAGATGAGATTAGGTTAAATTAAAATGGAAAGAAATCATCTAATCAATCAAAATAATAAGGAAATTTCTTTACCCACCTCCTAACCTTCTTGCTCACCCCTGGTGAATTTACAACACTACCCCTTGTTTCGGAAGTTCATTTCCGAAAAGGTACTTTTTTTGAAAAAAAGGTGTTTTCGGAAATGAACTTCCGAAAACGTGTTTTTTTTAATATAAAATATTGATTTCGGAGATGCATCTCCGAAATAAAGTTATATTTTCAGAAAATGTGGTGTTTCGGAAGTTCATCTCCGAACTCACCCCCCTTGGAGGAATTCGGAAATGCACTTCCGAAAAAAGGTCTGGACAGAAGAAAAATAACAAACAAGAACGATTCGCTTTATTTAATCGGATGAAGACGATGGAGGAGACGCTGCAACAGGTTAGAAAGTCATGATCCTCTAGAAATCCATACCACATTGTAACTTACCAACATAATAAACAACAACAAAAAACTTATGAGCAAACTATACTTACATCATAGTGGTGTAGATCCTTATCAGCCACTCGCAACTGAAAATGATTAGCACGAACTTGAATTTTCCTTCCCAATTTTCCTTCTGAGACGACGGAGCCGACTCTAGAGTAGCCTTCTGTTTAACTTCGGCAGTCAGGCTCTCGATGGAGATCAGAGCCGAACTCAAGGAAGCAACCGGCGCTGCGACAGATGGAACAAACGGCGCTGAAACAGATAGACGAACAACCGGAGCTGCAACAACAGACGGAGGAGAGGTAACCGGGGCCGGAGCATATGACGGAGGAGGTGGATGTCCGGAGGAAGAAGGATTGGAGGTACGTCCACCGCGAGAGCCACGACCACCACCACCACGGCCTGATCCTACAGCATTGATGGATGATTGTTGAGAATGTGCAGGAGATGGTTGACTCCGGCGATTTTCGGGATGATTTCCTCCACCGCGGCGAGACATTGTGATGAAAGCAGTAACAAGAGATAGAAAACGTTAAAGCAAAGAAGAAGACTTAGGATCGAAAATGATTTGGGATATTTTGAAAGAAAAATGGGTGAGAAGCTTTTAAATAGGAAAGTGTTTTAGAAGTTAACCGTCTGAGAGTGGTGGGGAGAAGGAAAAGGGAACTTCGAAATTTCAAAAGGTTTTTTATTCTTTTAAATAGGGCGTGGCTGTGGAGCTTCCCAATTTTTGTTACGTAGGCTTTTAAGTAGGAAAGTGTTACCACATTTCTTAGAAGGTAACCGGAGCTGCAGGCTTACGTAGGCACATGTGTCCACATTTCTTACCTGATCAGGGGACGTCATTACAAAAAAATCAAACAAAGGGGTGCGCTGGGAAAGTCAAAGTTCTATGTTTATAATCCAGAAGATGGATAGTGTTCGCGGCGATGAAATCCAAGAATCTACATATTGAAATCAGAACAATCCAAAAACTAAGATGATAAATCCAATACAAAAACACTGTGCGACACAATCCGAAATCAGAACAAAACAAAACAAAACACGTCAAACAAAACAAAAACACGTTATTCTTCCCGACGAGCGTTACAAAATACACATCAAACAAAATAAAAACACGTTATTCTTCCCGACGAGCGAACTCCTCCGAATGAAGATAATTATACCAATCCTCATCCCACTCAGTATCAGAACCATCAGCGTTGATCACGCCTGAAGACTGAGTCTGCACGTCCGAGCCATGGACCCCCAGGGGACGAGAAGCAGAACCAGTCAAAACCTTCTTCTTCTCCTTCACCTCCTTCACCTCCTTCTTTGAAGAACCCTTTCTTCCCTTAGCGCCACCCATTCCTGCGTAAAAATGAAGAAAGAAAGGTCCATGAGACCTCCTTTTATAAAAGAAGAAAGGGACACAAACTTCAAAGAAACAGGCACAATAAACAAAGGCGTTAAAAATAAAGTACTTGCAAATTAAAACGGACACTCCCTACCCTCTCTAGAAGACGCAGTCCTGCGTGCTGGTTGATTGTCTGACATGTTCTTGTAAACAATTGAAATCGATTAATATGCGAGACAAAATAAAAAACAAAAAAATTTGAACTTCTGATACATTTCGGAAGTTCATTTCCGAAAACTGGGATGGAGGTGTTTTCGGAAATGAACTTCCGAAACACCCCTGCGATGGAGTTTTCTGCAACTTCCATGGCAGACCCCGAAATCAAACTTCAAACCAAATCAAAATGCTTCTAAACAACCTAAATACTACTAACAACCTAACCATATATCATTTATGCAATTAAAACCCTAAATAACATGCATTTGAATAATAGATCTAAAAATTTCAAAACTTACAAAGTGTTAGGATTGAGGGCTTTTGAATGTTGTTTAGCAGTGTGATTGGAGCCTTGATGCAGCTTTGGACTTCTGTTTGCACAAATTTTCGCCTTTGCCACTTTTTGTTTTGATTTAGGGTAAATGATTGGGGGAGGGGGAGTGTTTTGATAAATCTGCAGAAATCGCAGTATTTCGGAAGTGAACTTCCGAAATAATGTTTTCGGAAATGAACTTCCGAAATAAGTCAATTTTTTCAAAAAAAGACACTTTCGGAAATGAACTTCCGAAGCAGGGGTATTTTGGAATTTTCGCTGGGGTGACCCCCATAGGGAGGTGGCTAAAGAAATTTTCAATAATAAAACCCAAAAAATTAAATATTATTTAATTTTATGACTTAAGATTATTTTAAATAATTACTATGATTTTTTTCTAAAATATGGATTCCTACCTAAAATGAGAAGGAAAACTAAATCTTTTTATATATTTATGATTTTTGGTTATTTTTTGAATTAAAATGGGAAAAAGTGAAAAAAAAAACATTTTTTTAAATAATAAATAAATAAAATACGAAAATAATGTTTAATTATTAAAAAAACAATTTTTTTTTGTGATTTTTGAATAAAAGGTGAAATAAAGTTAGAGATAAATTCAAGAAGCAAATAAAAGGAAAAATGTTAGAAGTGGGATTTGAACCCGGGATGTAACGCCCGTAAATGTGTTTTTCTGATTAATTGTGATGTTTGCTACATTTCCTAAATTTTACCGTTTTTGAGTCGAGTCAGTCGGTAAATATGAATTATGCTAATATTTTAATTATTACTTTCCATGTGTGTAATTATTATGTTTTGGGTGTTAATTGGTTAGAATTAATGTTTAGTAACATTTGGGCCAAAATTGGAATTAATGAGAGTTAAGTGGGTGAAAATGATAAGTAGAGAAATAGAAAGAGTTATAGAGAGAAAAAGAGATATTTTGGAGAGAAAGAAAGAAAACTTGTGAAGAGAAGAGAAAGAAGAGAAAAACAAAGAGAAGAAGAGAATTGTAGAAATCCAAACCAAGCTAGAATCAAGATTAACCAAGGTAAGGGGGTGAATCTAGTTTATCTTGATGGTATGATCCTTATAGTTTGTTCTTGTTCTTGTACATTTTCTATGCTTTGGCCAAAAATATTAGGTTATGAGTTTTGTGAGTTTTGAAGTTATGAATATGATTTTGTGGTGTGTATGTGTTGTATGATGATAGATATCTTCATTGATCATGGTTGCTTTACATTTCTCCATGTTTTATTATTGATGAAGGAATTATTAGGTTATTTACATTTAGTGAATGAACCATGAATCATTGGTTGTTAGCATGAATATATGGCATGTATGGATTGTGTAGGGAAGTTTACCTGAGGTTTTGAGAGGGTTGATTTGGGTTTAGCAGGTCTGTTGCAGAACTGGTTTTTCTGAGTTTTCGCAGGTTCGCTAAGCGGCCCTGGGTCCGCTAAGCGGAAGAAGATATTTATGGAAATTTCGCAGGAACCGCTAGTGCGCCGCTAAGCGGAGCTTCTTGCATTTTTTTTCATTTTGCTACTGGAATGTTCGCTAAGCGACCCGTTGCGACCCACTAAGCGGCCAGTGCTGAAACTTGTTTTTCCAAACTTCGTTTTGCTCTATCTTTTGAACCGGAGGTCGTTTCTACATGCCGTTCGAAGCGTTATGAAATTTATTGAGCATGCTTTATGATAAAGAGGAGTGTATTGGTGGTTGAATGAATTTTTCATAAATGTATTTTGTGAAATGATATTTGCTAATCGAGTATGTTTTGATGGTATATGTGTGCTGTGTGAATTTGAACGCCTGAGTGGCAATTTTGGTGATGTATCAGTGTGGATTAATATAACCGGTGTGATGTGGATATGTGACCGAGTTATATTATTGTTGTTGTTGTTATGTAATCGAGTCGTTTGTATGCACAACATAACATTTCAATACGTTAATGGCGGAATGCTGTTAACAGATGGCCTGCGGGCATTGGTTACCAGTAGGAGCTTAATGCTCGGTAACGGTATATTAGCCTGAGTGACAAGAGGTCATCAGTGGGAGCTAAATGCTCGATGACGACAGCCTGCTGGCTTCCTGAGTGGAATAAAGTCCCAGCATAATGCTCGGCAAGGTGTATTTGTCATAATGACAAGGAGGAGTTTTACTCCGGATTTGGTACCACATGCATATGCATAGTCGAGTCTCATTCATCATCGTCTGTCTTTATAATTTATGTTATCATTCATGTGTCACATTACTTATATATTGATTGTGGTTGACTTAGTGGATTACTTTGTTGTATGATTCTTGATGATACTTGTTGGCATTACTATATTTATCATGCTTTTCATTATGAATTATATTCTCACCCTTCTGCCTTAATGTTACCTACTCGTGGGTAATGTGCAGGTGATCCGCAAGTGTAGGTGCTCTTTTAGTAATCGTTCGTTTTGGTGTCGTCCGGTCGTGATACGTAACACCTAGGGGGGATCAAACACTTATTTTGTAGATGATGCTTATAGGATCCTTTTGATGTACATTTGATCCTTGGATGTATTCATATTATGCATTTTGAATACCTTATCATACGTTGTATTTTGGAGGAATGTTGTTGATATTCTGTTTACCGATGCATATATATAAGTATGAATACTATCAAGTGTTTATGAGAACCCTTCCTCTTTGATTATTTGTGTTACGCATCTTTTACGAGTATGTTATGTTTGGTAATGTGGTTACTTAAGTGTAATACCCTAATTGTTTTTATGAATTTAATTTTATACTCTGATATTTGTACCTATATGCCTGGGTAGAATTGGGGTGTTACACGGGACCTATCGCTCCTGTACCTCTCACTCTCAAAGCCTTACCAATTATGCCATGTCACTTAATCGAAATAAAATGACATTTGTAATTATATGAGGGCAAATTTTGGGGTATGACAAAGGGTATAGATTGTTGGTTTTGCTGCAGTTTCAATAGTTGGGGCCGATTCCTCGTCGTCGTCTCCTTCCATAAGCATGACATGAAATTGTTTATTTGCACACACATGACCCGGAGCAAATTTTTATCACAATAAAAACATAGATTTTTGGCCATTTTGTCCTGCATTTCCGCCTCTGTAAGGCGGTGAAAGGCTCGCCCACAAGAAGTAGTTGCTGGTCTTAGGTTAGATGTCTCAGATGTAGTAGGAGCAGCCACTGTTTTAGAGTTGGATACCTTGTTGTTGGAGTCCCAAGTAATAGTGCAGTTAGAAGGATAACCTTTGATGAAAGGATTAGAATAGGTGTTAGAGGAAGTTCCTTTGTCAAGGATGATATTCTTTTCATCAATTTTCTGGGTGAAATCCATCATATCGGCCAAGGTTGTAACCGGGTGTAATTTTAATTATGCTTTCACCCTATCTTTTAACCCATTGAGAAAAATTCCCTTAAGATAATCTGGTTCTGCACTTCTAAGTGGGTCTGCATACAATTCCAACCGGTCACTATATTCTTCCACCGATCCCGCTTGTTTAAGGATAAGGAGAAGTTCATAGGGACTTTGAAGCATTGACAGTTGAAAGCGCATAATCAAACCAGCCTTAAAATTGTCCCAATATGGTGAGGGAGAACAAAATCCCCACCATTGATACCAAGTGAGTGATTTTCCTTCCATGGCTATCATTGCAGCCTGTACCTTTTCCTCATCACTGACTCCCCTTAAATCAAAATAACGCTCTACACGATTAATCCAACCAAAAGCATCTTCACCCTCGAATATGGGAATCGTAAGTTTCCTCCATTTTTCATCAGAGTTGGGGAGATTTTGTCCAATTACAGGGGTACCATAGCCTAGGTTGTCTTTTCTAATGGTGAGACTGTGAACAGTTTCAAGCAATTCGTCAATTCGGCGTTGCGATTCATATTTCTTAGTTTCCATCAGATTGCGCATTTCCTAAATTTCTTCTCTGGTTGCGATAAAACTTTCATACGCCCTTTCTAAAAAATTCAATCTAGCTTCCATTTTTCGACGCATGTGGACCATTAACCAGTGCCAAGGATCGGTGTCTCTGATACCAATGATAAATTCTAAATAGTACTGATAGATAAAGATAGAATAATACACCAAACACAATACTTTATTACAATCATGCAGAGAATAGTTTTCTGTAGTAGCAGTTACAACTGCAACAGTAGTTATACAAACATAATTAATTGTATACAACCTCTAGGATTAAAGAGCCTAGTCTCTCCCAAACCAAACCAACCAAACAACAAACTGAATGAGACTTTCTCATTCTTTATTCTACTTAAATACATTACATTTAATTATATAATTTGGGCCTAAATTACTTGGCCTTGGGCCTACGCCTAACATATACATTAGTAATTTGAGGTCTACTAACAGAAAGCATCAACACCTTTTAAGTGTTACTCATGCCCTTCTATGTCAATCCCTCTTACCTAAAATATTTTGGGTTCATGCCCATCACATGTTGTTTTTCTCATAAATAAATGCCTTCGAAACATTTACTATATAAGTCTCCTTTTACTTTACTGCTTCACATTGTTCTTGATTACAAAAGACATGTTCCACTAGTCCCAAAAGATAGCAAAACAAACTTGATATTAGATATCGCAAATGTCTATACCTTGGCAACTAACATGGTGTCAAAGGACACGTTCCATTTGACATTCAAACAAAAAAAAACTTTTTTTATCCCATGACACCATTTTCTTTGAAAATATTTACCCATACCAAACACATAAATAAGATACCAACAATGTTACCCATCCTACCTTACCTCCCAACCAAGACTATTTCCATGACAACCTTGAAGACCACACTCCCCATACAATAACCAATAACCCAACCAATGAATCCTAACACACAAACCCCTCCAACATCACATTCCCCTTTATCCACTCCTGAACCAATACCTCACATTACCTCTTGTCCACCACTTTCATCTATAACCAATTCTGACCCCCATCCATCCAACATTCTCCTGACCTTCCTAAACCTCCTACCATTAGGAAATCCATTGGAACCTCAAAACCCCATCCTGCTTTAGAAATTTTCACTATGGCATGCTAACAGGTAACACCCTTCATCCCAACCACTCTCCTTCAGGTACCCCTTTATACCTTATCTCTAATTTTATTTCATATTCTAATTTATCCCAACAAAACAAAATTTTAATCTTAAATTATCTTCTCAAATTGAACCCTCCTCTTATTCTCACTCCTCTTCCCCCTAATAAACATGTCATAGGCTGTAAGTGGATTTTCAAACTGAAATTCCAAGCCAATGGTACCATGGAAAGGTATAAAGCTAAGCTCTTTGCCAAAGGCTTTAATTAAACTGAGTGTCTTGATTACCATGACACCTTTAGCCTCGTGATAAAAATGTCTACTATTAGACTCCTTCTTTCTATTGCTTCTACTCAAAACTGGTTTTTACAACAACTTGACATAAACACAACTTTCTTACATGGGTGACTTAAAAGTCTATTGCTTAAATTTCCTAACAAAAACCTTATGTGAAAACTTAAGATATCTATTTATGGTCTCAAGCAAACTAGTAGACAATGGAATCATAAATTAACTACCACTCTCATTTCCTTAGGCTATTCCCAATCCGAAGCTGACTATTATTTATTCACTAAGAAATCTGAAATTTTTTTTTATAGCTATACTTGTATACGTTGATGATTTAGTGCTTGCAGGTAATAGTCTACTTGAGATAAATCACATTTAGGAAGACTTGGATACTACGGTCAGTCTTAAAGACCTGGGAAATTTAAAATATTCTTTAGGTTTTGAAGTTGCTAGATCTACTCAGGGTATTTACCTCTGTCAGTGCAAATACAACCTTGATCCCTCTAAGAATCAGGGCTACTTGCTACAAAGCCTACCACGACACCCATGGACCCGAGTCATAACTTACACTGTGCATAATCAATTCCTCTTTCTGATCCTACTCTCTTCAAGAATCTCATTGGTAATTTGATTTATTTAACCCACTCCTGCCCTGATATCAGTTTCTCTGTTTTCAGATTCAGTTATCACCTTGTAGCACAAACTAATCTACAATCTACTGTGACAGCAGAAGTGCCATCCAAATAGCCATCAATCATGTCTTCCATGAGCGCACAAAGCATATTTTGAAATCAACTTCCACGTCGTGCGAGATAAAATCGTTGATAACACTATCCATCTCATGCCCATCGATTTTGCAAACTAAGTTGCAAATATTTTTTACTTCTCTCCACTTGGGTTCTTTCACTAACCTTTTTAGCAAACTAGGATTACTTGACAATCCATTCTAGTTTGAGGGAGGGTGTTAAATTGTAATACTATATTTCTTTTTTGTCCTTTAAATTCCTTTTGTGTAACAATATAGTTGTTACATTAGTAACAATATTGACTTTTTTGTAGCTACCAAACAAACTATTTATAGTAGGCATATTGCCACTTATTTAGTATGAATTCTGATTATTATTCTGAATCTTCAATAGTATTTTCTTTTTTTTCCAGATGTTAATAATTATAAACTAACTAGTCTACTTGCATGATTTTCTTGAGTGTGGTAATTGAAGAATTTACATAACTTATTTGCATGTTCCAACCATTCATCAAGATAACTTATTTGCATGTTCCAACCATTCATGAACATAACTTATTTTTGTGTTCCAACCATTCACCAATATCAGAGAAGCATTTATTTTTTGTGTAGGTCATGCCTAATCTCTGACATTTCAACATTCATAAGAACATAATTCTTCGTTGTTTTGATTTGTTGTCTGCTTTTACTATTTGTAATAGTTATTAAACATTATTCTTCTACAATTTGCAATAGTTTATTAAATATTGTTTTTGACAGGACTGTAGAAGATTATAAGGATGAAACAAAAGCCCTTCTAAATGGTATGAAAATTTCATTTTGTAGTTTTCACTACTCTCATTACTCTAAGACATCTTTGTCGTAGTTTTAACTTTTCTGTAAGACATATTTGTTGTAGTTATTAACACTTTAAATATTATTATTGGGTGTGTTGCTGACAATGAGGCGGTCCGCAATCAGAGTAGTAAGAGTAGTGAAAACTACAACAAAGATGTGATGTAGTGATGTAGTGAGGGTAGTGAAAACTAAAACATGGCACTTCTAGATTTTAAGGCAGTTAAAACTACAACATGGCACTATTAGAAATATTAAGAAGGTATTTACCTGGAGTAAAGCTACAAAGAATGCGGTGACTACTATCAAACCTAAGAAGGTAGCTACACAGAATGCGCTGACTACTAGCAATACTAAGAACGTTACTTGGATTAAGCCTAGCTATGTTGAAAAACGTAACCCTGCTGTTTTCCCCTAACTAACTGAGGTTTTGGTTAAAATAATATAATACGAGACAAGTATCAATGTAATTGAAGCAGAACTAATGCGTGTTTCAGATACCTTAATGAAGACTGCTAAGAATCTTAACGTCGAATAGTCATCTTGCAGTTAGAGAATGAATCTTAGTATCGAATAATCATCTTGCAGTTAGAGAATGCTTTGTAAAATAGGTATAATGTTTGCTTTGCTGTTGTAACATCCAAATTTTAATATATATATTATTTTCATTCTTATAGTAAATTTTTATTATCCATTATTTATACAAAAACTTATCTTATGTGTATAATTTTATTTAATTATTTATAACTATTGTCATACTATGATTATTAATCTTATAAATAAATATCATGATTAATTAATAATATTGTGATGAATTTCTTTAATTGTGTATCACTATATTGTATTAATTTTATAAATGAATTTATTAAATTTAATAACTAATATTAGAGTTTAATGGCTATGTAAAATTTGTTACACTGTTAATGTATCACAATCACTCAACTATATTATTTTTAAGAAAATTAAAATAAAAGTCAAACACTTTGAACAAATTAACGGTTGTGATTTATGAATGGTGTAAATTTTTTTTACACCGTCCGTGTATTCTAATTAAATTCTTAATATTGAGTGAGTATTTTATTAATTATATTTTATATTCTAATAACTTTCTAAATAAGATATTATTTTAATATAATAATATAATTAAAAGTTAGTAAAATAAACGAGTGTTAAAATTATTTGAACCAATAGTTAAAAATAAAAAGAATGTGAATTAGCAAATAAACGCAAAAAAACCTAACTAACAATAAAAAAAAATTCACTACATAAATGAGAGAAGATTTCTTTTTAAAAACCAACTTTTAAAAAAAAATATACAAAACTAACTCGTATTTTAAAAAAACTACCCCAATAACTATGTTTGAGGTGTTTTACACCTAGGCGCCATTCCACATGACGCCTCTTATTTTTTTTTAAAGTTTTTACAGTTACCTGCGGATTTACTGTTACCTGCGTATTTACCTGCGAATTTACCTGCAAAATATTTTAATGTTTGGACTGAAGGTAAATCCGCAGGTAACAGTAAATACGCATATAACTAGAATGTAATTTTTTTTGAAATATGAGTTTGTTTTTATATTTTTGTTTTAAAAGTTAGTTACTCTCTCATTTCTTAACCAAATCAGATGATGTAAACATCAAACTTGTTCCATTTTCTCTCACGATCTCAAATATATAATTATCACAAACTATAATTAACTATAGCTACTGAATTACCTAAAATACGTGAAGAACCCTAAAATTTGAAAATTAAATTAAATGACTATACTGAAAGATAAATAGATGATGATATAGGGTTTTTAATCCTCTGATGATACTGAATGAAATGGTATTGAGTTTTAACAAAAAGAGTGCACAAATTAAAGAGGTGGAGTTCAAAAACTTACCTCTGAAACTGAAGGTCGTGATGATGATGGAGAGCCTCTGGCTTTGAGTGAATGATTGCAACATCTTCCTGGGACCTTGATGATGCTATCTGGGCACTTAGATTGCTTTGAAAACCCCTGAAATGATCTACTCGACTCCTCTTACTTGAGCTTCAAGTAGGAATTGAAGATGATGATTCTGCACCTACAGATGAGCTGCGACCATCTGGATAGCTTCACTACACCCTAAGGAACGTGTATGAATGCTTGAATTTGTTTGACACCCTCTGAATTGATCTACAGACCTCCAATTGACTTTGCTCCAATTTGAAAGTGAAGATGGTGTTCTTGCACCTACAGAAGTGTTCCAGGTACTTGGATCACTTCTAATGAGCCTCCTTGAGATGTTAGAAGGCTTACTTTCAAAAGAAGAGCTCTGGTTTGAAGAATTCGATTCTTCTTGCCAAAGAACTTTTGAAAAAACATAAGTAAGAGGGAGAGAAGGAGAAAGCAAGAATTGGATTTGCTTTGGTGTGTTTATTACTGATGTATGCACTTGTATTTATTGGCAAAGAGTTCAGTGTAATTGCAGAGGAGTGAGCTTGCTTAGTGAAGTCATTTTGGTTTCTTGGCCATGAAGAAATTCAAGGAATCTTGCAAATGTAATCATTGCATTTTCGAGCTAGCTCCCCATCCATTAATCTCTTATGATCTTAGGGGACAATTCTGATGCAGAGGAGATCTTCAATTGGTTGGGAGAAGATTCCTTTGGTGATTCATCCATTTGCCATAAATTCCCAAATGTAATCATTACATAATCACATGTCTTTGTTTTTGGGAATATTCTCAAATCCTTATGCCATGGTGAAAATGAATGTATGGTATCTCTACTGATGTGTTATGGGTCATGTAGCATCAATTGGTAGAGGCATTTGCACAAATTTGCAAAGTTCCAAATTGTACATGACCTATAATTTCTCTTCATGAGCCAAACTTTGAACAAGCATAACTCCTAGATAAAAATGAATTTGGAGAAGGTTGAGCATAATTAGGAAAGCCCTTAACATGTACTTCAATTCATTAGTTTGGAGTTTCTTCAAAATCACTTGGGAAAATTGTGTAAAATGGGCCTAAAGTTGGAAGAAAACTAGGTTAAAAACACATAGAATTTTTTCTAAGTTTTTATGACCTATAACTTCCAAAGCCCATATCTCTTAAATGATTGATCTCTTGAAAAAATTTCCTGTTTGAGAAGATGTTTTATTTTGAAAGATCTACAACTTTCATGTTGGAAGCTTTTTGAGTTGTGTATGTGAAATTATGAGATCCATGAACTAGGTCAAAATGCACTAGTTTGACTTTTTGTTGACTTTTTAATCCTTGATGAATTTTCTTGATTTTATTTGGTCAAATGACTTCAATAATCATATATTGATGATATTGATCATTAAAAGTCATGGTTTGACCCAAAATCCTAAAAGTCAAAGGTGATCTTGTACAGTTGATTTTTTACAGATGAAGTGAAATTTTGGATTTTTGTGATGAATCAAATTCTTCTCCTTAAATGGATGATATGAATGGATTATATTGAGGTAATAGAAGTCCTTGAGACATATTATGAGTTGTGGATCCAGGTCCTGATTAAAAGTCAACTGTTCAGGTGAATTAGGTCAAAAACCCTAATTTGCAGGCCAGATGAAATTGATGACTGTAGATCTTGAATTGATGTACAATTCCCATTGGATATTATCATATGGATCATTTTAAGATGATTGAAACCTTTGAGTGATGTCCTTGAACTTTTTAGGGTTTCCCAAAGGTGGTTCCTGATTTTATTCCTTGATGGGCTCAAAACCCTAGCTTGGTGAACTGAGCAAACCTGAGTCTAGATGACTGGTGTCTAATCAATCATAGGTGAATGAATGAATCATTTGAGTCTTGTGATTGTATTAGAGGTTAATCTCATATTGATTGGTCCTTTGCCTGAACTCTTTTATCTTTGAGCTCCCTCGATTGAGTACCAGATGAATAAATGACTGCTCTGAGTGCCTGTTTTGGAATTGATGAAATGTCTGGAGGTGTGATATCTCAAAGGGTTCAAAATTAGGGTATGACACTTACAGCTAATATCTGGAGTAAGCATTGTGTGAATTCTGTTGAAGTATGGCTATTTTCCTCTGCATAGCCTCTGTGCAACCCCAATTGTATAAGAAAGATTCTAGGGTTATGTATATTCAACAGAATGTATGGCAGAATCTATAGCTATAATTAAAGTGTCAAAGATACTTGAGTAATCTCTCAAGTCCACTCATAATGGCATGGTTTATTAGAGCTGTTGAATATCAACTGATCAATGATATTCATAATCATCTGCAAGTGTGAACCTTGAAAAATTTCAAGGCTGGAGTGTTCCTAGAAGGAGGAACAGATGTCCTACCGGATGTTAGGACATTAAGAACTGGTATGCAGCTACCAGCTGAAGAACAGATGTTATGGTTCTAAACTAATGTAGTGTGAGAACATTGGTTTGGAACCTACTCTTGCTCTGGAAGAGGAGACATCTGGCTACAAGTTAATCAGGACACAATTAACATGTGCTTCTACTCTAAATATGTTAGAAGTAAAACGCTCAGTGCCAAAGAAAACTCATGAAGGTATTCATTTCTGATCCTTTATGTTTAAATCAAGAAGAGCTTACATCTGGTATGTTCCTCTGATCAATGGAACCAGATATGTGTATTTTCATTCATAACCATAGAGCAGTTGTTGGAGCTGAATACTGTGTCTCAACCACAGTGAAATATGGTCAAGAATGTTTACTGCCCTAGTTGTTATCCAGAAAGGGCAGTATTGTTTGGAATCAAGGTAGTCAGATGGCTCGGGAGAATCTGACTAATTTAGTGTTATGCTATAACTAAGTCTGTTCCAGAAACCTAAATGAGGGAATCTCCTCTATAGGTATAGACTATGGCATCCATCATCTCAAAATCAGAATGGAAGTCTGAAGAAAAGCTTATTGAGATGATGGCTATTGTATCCCTTGATATGTCTGGATATTGCTGATAATTGCATTACTCTATTTTCACCCCAAGTGTTATGAATTAGATGTTAAAGGTGTTAACCAAGAACCATGAAGGATGGTATCACATCAGATGTTACAACATCATCTCAAGATCTTCAGTTTCTATGTATTATATTTGCCAAGAGAAGAAAGTATAAATGTGAAGAGGTAATCAGTCAGAATGGCCTAGTGTGAGTAGCAAATTCTAACTGAATAACTGATAAATACTTTGACGGGAGACTTAGTACCTATTAGATGAGAAGTCCTTCTAGTTATGTATTCAAGAACTAGTGTGAACCAACGGTCCATGTTCACTATTATCTTCACATATTAAGGAAGTGTGGCAAGAGTATCTGGTGAAGGATGTTGACTCTGTTAAATATCTTGATGGGAGCTGGATATTTACAATGTTTGTATGAAAAGAATCATACATGTATTCTGAAGATTGATTTTTGGTTATACAATCATAGTTTCTTCTACTTCAAGTTGCAGAGTGTGGCAATCTGAATCTTGTGTAGCAAGTAGACTGAAGCTTCTGAACTTGGAAACTGTGGCAAACTCCAACTGAAGGGAACTTCAAGGATGAACATCAACGATGTCCTAAATTTGTATAACTTAGGGGGAGTAAGAGAGTATGAAGATCAACAAAGACAGTGTTATTCTGCTTCTATCCAAATGTAAAGTCTTTCATAGACTATTCTTTAAGCCAGAAGAATAATGTCACACAAGATATCAGAACATAACTCAAGTCATATTTATTCTTAAAGACCATCAAGGAATATTCTTTGCATTATCATCTGAGGACATGAATTGATGGTGTGTATCACTTGTTCTGACTTAGTGCATGATCCAACCTATGCACAAGTCCACCTGGTGCAGTTCCTCCTCAAATAACATCTCTTGATCGAGACTTTGGTTAAAGTCCAGGTATGTTGTTTAAATTGCTCATGTTTATAGAGTCTTTTCGTTTGAGTCTTGTTTAAGTCTCTCATGTTCTTCTTTCGGATATGAGAAAAATCTAGAGTCTAGGTTATGATTGTCAAATTGTGACAATCATAGGGTTTAAGGGTAGTGTTCAGACATTGTTAAGTCTGAGGTCATTCTTTACAGCTGTTTTGTAAAGAGTAGAGTCTTGTTTCGTGTCGTGAACACAAATTGTTTCTTGTGTTCCAAGTCATTCTATAGAGACGTGTTATCTCTATGGATAGTCAGAGTTTGTTTGAGTTTGGGGTTTAGACGAACTTATGTCTTGAGTGATGTCAACATCACAATGTGCTATTATCCTAGAAGAAGGTCTAGGAATATGCATGCGAAGTTTGAAAAAGCGACATTATTGTCTAAAGTGGCAGTCCAGACATAATGTGGATTAGAATGGGCAGGTTCTGATCTGGTGTTAGTAATTTGTTCTGGCAATACATAATTACTTTCATAATGAAGACTTCACTTCGTGAATATGACTATGAAGACAAAAGTTCTATGATCTGATCAACACAACCGAGGATAAAGGAGGATCCTTCCGGTTCAAGGAGCATGTTAATCAATGTGTGAGAGTGAGAAACACCATATCAATAAGGATTTCAAATTTTCTTAAGCAAATCATGATCTGACCCAAACATGGTAAGGTTATGCTCAACAAAGTACAAGAAGTGGAAGTTCTTTATGTTGAGATTGTGGCAACCTCTCTGTGTGTGCTTCTAATGTCAAGAGGTCATCAGTTGATCATTTCTGGAGGAGATAAGTTGGTAGACAAAGGTCTGTTGCAGAAAGAGATATGAACCTTGTGGAGTATACTGGTAATACAAATGTCAGACACAATGTTATAACATCTTATTTCTGCTGTGAGTATTTAATGTAAAGGAGCAACATTGCTACAGTGAGTGTGTTCAGCAGGATCGTTGAACAGAGGGTGGGGCTCTTGAAGATATTAAGATGCATCTTATATTTTCCATTCACCATTTCAAGTTTATTCCTTGAAGAAGCTCAGACTATCTCAGATAGGGGGAGTGACTTCTTATGTCAAGAAAAGTATCTTGATCAAGAATACTTTCACATCATGAAGAAAATGTCACATTATAGTCAGTTATTTGTGAATGGTTGAATCTAACCATGTGCAACTGGAATCCACAATTCTCTCTCTACACTAATGAGGTAGCTGTATGTCTAACAGTCTCAAGGTGTTCAGAACAACAGAAGTCTATGTCTATGACTAGTGAGTCAGAAGAGTAAGTGGGGAGTCTGTTACTTGGTCTATAGGATGCTTTGTCTTAATCTTTTGAAGAATCTTGAGCTATGTGCTTAAAGGGAAGAAAAGTGACAATGTCTGCAGGATGTCATGACATGTTTAAAGACATTGAATCTTCTAAGTCAAACAAGGAAATCTGTCTTGAAGTTTATCTACACATCAATGGTCGGTGTAAAGTACAATCAATGACTATGCATGCACTGGTATTCTAAGATAACTCCTATCAGAAAAACAGTCAAAAACTGCTTTGGAAAGAGCAATTGCTTTTGGAACTGTTTCCTTATTAATCGTTTGACCCTTGAACAAGACCAAAGACCATCGTTATTTCCTATAATCTCCAATGGCTATATCATGGCGTCTCCATAGATTACAGAAATCAAACTCTCTCAAGATGTCGTTCGTGTGTGTTCTTATGAGTCGTGTCTGGGTTTGGTATTGTGATGGGTTGCTTTACCAAAACCTCTTCAGAAAAAGAAAAACACGGGCTGGGGATGTTGATGGTCTCTACCATGGGTTTTTCTGCAATAACAACAAAGATGTTCCATCATATACAACCTTCAGTATAGGAACTATTTTCGTTGTGGTTTGTGATCGGAGTTATGAATACAATTGTGATTTGTGTTATGAGTTACTAGGACTGGTGGACAGTTTTCACTCAAGTCCTCTCTCAGGTTCTAAGCTAGGATTTGGTTTCTAGTTCAAAACTGAGTAAGGGTTCTCTTATGCCACCATTGGTCCTCCAAGACAAAGGCCTTCTCCTATCGTCTTCCTCGTGTGCATCAGTGTTGCATGAAGATGTTCCATTGCATATTATGGCATCGGAAAATTCTTTGTCATAATATGACTAAAAAGGGGGAGAGGAATATCATCTTCTGATTTTGCTACTGTAAAAAGAAACAAAGGATTTTGTAGCAGACTGGAGATGTTATGATGTGGTTCAAGACCTGAAGAACAGAAGATATTGATTAAAGCCCAATTCTAAGAATGTAAAATTTTGTTCTTCCTTGTTGTCTTGAAAGTTGAAGCATTTATGTTTTGCTGCATTTTTAATGAATGTATAGTTTTAGCCAAAATATGCCAAAGGGGGAGATTGTTGGTGCTTTTATTGGCTGATTGGCATCTATGTTTGGCTAAAACATAATAGCAGCAAAATGTAATACAATGTGTAATCTTGCAAATATAAAAGAACAAATAAGGTACAAGCAAGATGTTATATGGAATGTCATGACATCAACTCATGACATCGCGCTTGCAGAACTGGAATGAAGATTCAGTCTGATGCTCAACAGATACAGGATATTCGTGGAATATTTTGTAATCCAATATGGCGCAGATTTAAAGGTCAAAAGAATCAAGTCAGAATATTGAAGAATCAGATCAGAAGATTGAAGATTCAACAGTTTCTAATTTAGGAGATAAATTAGGAAACTCATGATTAAAAGACCTTGATTGTAGCAGAAGATTTCTGCAGATTTGTAACAGCAAGGAGTGCTGTGATTTGTAAGCCCAAGTCCAATTGGGAATAGGTTATAAATAGAAACCTTTGTAACCTAGTTTTAAAATAAAAAACCTTGTTTAGAAAAGATGTAGTCATTAGGGTTTCTATAGGTAGATCACCCAGGTTGTGGGATGGCTGCCATGTCCTTCTCGAAACCTGTAGGTAAGAGAAGTGATTGTTCTCACTTGAAACCTGTAGGTAAGAGTAGAGTATTATGTTCTTGATTGAAGCTGTGAAGCAAGATTAAGTTATTGTTCATTGTTAATTTGTGTAAATAAATGTTACAGGATTGTAACAGTTAGGTATCACTAGGGAGTGAGCAGAGGTTCTCTTGTCTTGGATGGATATCTGAGATACAGGTTGCATTGGGTAGTGACTAGGTAAACCAGAGGTTGTTTATCTGTAAACCAAAGGTTGTTTACATAAAATAGTACTACTGATAGTGAAATCTTCTTCCTGGCTTGGTAGCCCCCAGAGTAGGTAGTTTAAACCGAACTAGGTTAACAATTAACTATGTTATTTATCTTCTGCAATGTTTTGTTTGTTTAGTCATGGATGTTGTGACATCATGTATAACATCAGGTTCAGGTTTGATAGTGGTTCCTCTAAATAACCAATAAAGTTTACAATTTGGTTATGTGTACTGAACATATATGATCCCAGTTCTCATTGACTCCTCCTTAAGGGTAATTAACAATTAGGGGATCTTTCTGTTCTGCCTCTGCCACGTTAATAACAGATCAGATGTCTTGACATCGTGAATGACATCCTGAGTCTGTCATACCAGAATTTCAGACTAGGAAGCGGTGAACTATATGTTCATATTTTGAGGGCTTTGATCTTGTCCGGATCTAAAGTGTGGCTCTGGTTTTTAATCGGGAGAGGTGTTCTTGATACTCACATGGTATCATATGCATGAGTCACATTAATTTTCATTTCGAGTCGCGTTGTTGATATGTAAGTGTTTGAATTGATGTACTTGCTTGTGTGGTAATTGTATTTGTGATATGTGCAATACTTATGAAACATGTTCAAATTATGAAGTGTGATGAATGATGATGTGGATTCTCACCCTTCTGTTTGAATGATGTTAATTGTGACATCGTCCAGGTTCCGACTAGTAGCGTGCTTCACGAGGATTTAGCCGAGGAGTCTTTCGGTTTTATCGTTTGTATTAGATAGTGAGTCAAATGCTCTGATCATGTAACATTGAGGGGGTTTGAACTTATGTTTTTAATGTTTGGATATTGTTATATTTATGGTGTTTAACTTGATATTTTGGATATAATATGTTGATGAAATTACCTTAGATTTATTAGTCCGCATGCGATATGCATAATGTATGAAAGCATGAAGTTTTAAATTATGTTATAAGGTGATCAGTGCATGTTTGTATGATGAGATTTTGGGTTTTCATTGCTATGGAAACAACATGTGACGCCCTTTTGCTTATGCATTTTGTCATACCCCAAAATTTGCCCATCTCATTTCACCTTCCAAACTCGTACCAAAGTTCAAGACTCAAAGGCATACTCTCCAAAACAATTAATTTCTCAAAATGTCAACATTTGACTAGTTTGACCTAAAAGTCAACAGTGGTCAAAGTACATTCAAAATTCCTGATACTTTGTCAACATCCTTATTTTGAAGTATCATTCATCATTTGATCAAGTATTGATCATGATTCATCAAGCAAAGTTCAGAAATCAACAAAACCTAAAGTTTCTAAATTAGGGTTTTTTGACTTAAAGTCAACTGAACTTTGACCAGCCATAACTTTCACATGGAACATCAGAAATTCTCCATCCAAAGCTCAATCTGAAGGAAATTGAATTCTCTACAACTTTGTCTCTCACAAGCCAAGTCTAAAAATGCTTCATTTGAGAGATATGGATCAAACGATTATAGGTCCTTTTTGAAAGTCAACCAAAAGCAGTTTTTTGTCAAAACATATATCATCAAGATAAAATCCTCAAATGGAAAAAAGATTCCAAATTTTCTTGTAGAGGACATCTTGAGGTTTCCAAAAAGTCCTAGAACTCTTCCATATCTTAAAAATTGAGAGAGATATGCCTTGTCAAAGTCGGACAATTTTTAGAGAAAAATGTGAAACAAAAAGGCTTCAAAATGGATTTATTTGCAAAGAGGCCCAATATTTTATGGTCCAATCTTGTTCCCCAAGTCATCAAAGAGATCCAATCCCAAGGCCACGGATTTGTGTTGATTATTTGATTTTATATTGAATTTTATTCATTTAAAAAGTGATATAATTCAAATAAATAAGAGAATTAACAAAGATTTGATTAGAGAAAGCATTCCAATCATATTTAATCATCAATTAGACAATATATTTGATTCAATTTCGTGGAAAGAATATTGGAAAAGATTGGATTGAAATTGGCCTATTTTAGAAGTTTTTTCAAATCAAATTTTCCAAATTTTCAATCAAAGATTTAAAGAGATTCCATCCAAGTTTGTTAACCTAAATCTTTCTATGATAAATAGTGAACAATTGCAGACCCCTGGGACGGTTTTTTGCAGCTTCACAAACGCTAACCCGAGCTCACAAGATTCAAAGAAAATTAAAACTGTTCTTGGAGATTTGGGTTAGTTCAAGGAGGGTTCAAGATTCCAACACGTTCTCAGAGTATCACTAATTGTTTCCCAATCATTGGCAGACCCTGAAGCGTCCAGAATCGCCTTCAATTTCCTCACGGTTTGCTCAAACAAACTTGTTTTCGTTTTCTTAGATTCATCATGCATAAATGATTTTTGATTGAATATTATTGTTTGTTGTGATGTTTAGAAGGATTCTGGGTCTTTAATTTGATCGTTAAGTGTTTATATCAGGGTTTGCCATTATAGGGTTCGAAGCTTCTCTTTGGGGGTTTCGTTTTTAGGTTAAATCGGGCAAAGAAACCGCTACCATTGAGTTCAGAATGTTGAGCTTGATCGATCTATGGTTTTTATTTGTATTATCATGGGTGCTGTGTGTTTTTTTAGTCGCAGGTGATTTCGCTACGTTTTTTGGTCTGTAGGTAAAGGTTGTTGGCCAAAACGACGGACCAACGAGGAAGATGATCTCGTGGCGTCGTTCGATTGGTCCAATTTGAATTCAAGGACCATGCAAGCGCTTTCTTTTGACGTCCAATTTACCTCCTTTTTTTCGTTCATATTGACGCAAGGATGGATAAGGGACAACAATAACACGCTAGCACAAGTGGCCACGCACGCCTTCAGTGACCCTGGAGGTCTCCAGTTCGAACCCAGGCGTTTTACAGTTTTTTTCTGTGATTTTCCTAGTTCGCAGATCCAGTACTCACGGCCAGCAAGGGTTTACGATACGCCTTCAATCACTTGCCATTGGATTCGTACTAAAGCAACATCTGAAGGACTAAAACGCATGCCTACCATGAACACTCAGAAGTCATCCAAACCTAATCAAAGCTAAGTTTTTTAATTAATTCTTTGTCTTTTCTTTTTAAATTCCATTTAAAATTGTTTTCTTTTCTTTAATTCTTTGATTTATTCTTCTCTAAAATTTGTTTTTTTCACTAATTAAATAATACTATCTTTTGATAATTATTTAATCGAAAACTCGATTTTTCTTATAACATTAAAAATAATTGTTTCTAACCATAAATATTATTATTTTTTATATACTTTTAATTAATTAAATAATTAGGATTTAATCCAATAATTATTTAATTGTTATATTTAATCAAACTTTTAATTTTTCTTAATTTTAATGTCTGCTTAAAAAATTAATTAATTTACTTAAGCCATTTGTTTAAACCCTGATTTATCCCGATAAATTAGGGTTGTCGATCTTTAATTCACTAACCTTTCTCTTCTTCAATTTTAATTTTTCAGGGTTGATCGAAGGTTCGATTGAAGGCTCAGGATATTTAAATAAGTTTGAATTAATTATTTTTCCCTCTTATTTTCTGCCTTTATTTCCCCTTCCCCGCAGGTGTTTATTGTAATAGCGTAGGACTATTAAACTGTTTTACTTTTCTGCTGTGGTTTGTAACCCTAGGGAGTGCAACCTTGAATTGAATTAGGATAACTAATTATAAGATAAATACCACTGAATTGAACCACCTGATTGTGCCACACACACACACTTTTGGGTAACCCCTCTTGTTGTCTGTTGCCTTATATTGTTGCCTTAATTAAATAGTCAAGTACCTCGATTCCGAGGATACCTAAAGCAAATGTTGCCCCCAGTTCATTCATCATCAATTTTGTCCCTTGACGTTGCCTCGGTAAGTGATGATTTGTCCCCATTGCTAAGGTATCCTCGCATGATGCCTAAACAGATTAATGACTATTATATCCTTCCCTTAGACTACCTGCCCTCTTTATGGCAGGGACAGTCTTGTGGCGAATGATAACTCCGATGACCCTTTACCTCCAATAAAAGGACTTCCTACCCTCTTTATGGTATGGATTGCCCTGAAAGGCTAAAAGAACATTTTTTAACTTAAAGGGTAATTACCTCCTAATTGCTTGCTCTGGTTTAAATTCAAACTTCTTTTCTTTTCAAAAACCTTCAAAAAGGCTACGCTTATTTACAAGCTAAAGTCCTTATTCAAATCCTTTTTCTAAACACACACGACACTTCCAACATTTCAAACAATTCAAAAGTGAGCTAAGCAATTAAGAGCCCATGGATAACCATGGATACAAAGGGTGCTTTAAACCTTCCCTTTGTATAATTTACCCCCCGAACTCAAAATCTTTTTAAAAGGTCTTTTTCTGTTCTTTTAGCCTTTGTATAAATTGGATAAAATAAAAGTCGATGGCGACTCATGCTTACCGCAACATTGCTTGCTTAAATATAAAAAGCCAGTTCACCGTATTACAGATTTTAATTACTCTAAGAATATGTATGTGCATATTTGGGGTTAAAAAAGGGGTGTTACATAGCCAATAGAATAAAACATCAGTTGGAGGACTTTTCTAGAATTTCCAGAAAGATTGGCGGCTTAAAAGGTAGTGGGGGACAAGATAGTATGCCACGTTCGTACTTTCATGGTAGTGGAACGAAACATTCGCTTGTACCTTGTACCTTGTACTATGCAACATTAGCTTCTATTCTTCTTGAACTTCAGAGGCTTCTGAGAGCATGAGTTGGAAGAAAGAAAATAAGCCTTGGGTCTTCAGAACTTCAAGTCTTCAGAATCTTCAAAACTCCGTCTTCAGAGTCTTCAACACTTGGTCTTCAGTACCCTTTGTCTTTAGAAACATAAGCCTTCAGAACTTTAAGTCTTCAGAACTGCATCTTCAGAGTCTTCAACACTTGGTCTTCAAACTGGTTTCTTAGACCGTGTATTAGAGTCTCAAACTTCAGAGTCCTTCTGAAGTGGTTCGCTAATGTTCATCAAAACTTTTGTAGCGTAGAAGCGGAACTTGGTATCATCTGATGTGTTGACCATGCCTTTCATCAAATTCATAACCTATTTGTTAAATGCTCATAGTAATAAACATTAGAGTACCAACATTGTTCATACAAACATACTCATTGTTATCATCAAAACTCAGAGATATATTGTAGAACCAAATCTTGTTCTAACACTACTAACATGTATTGTATGTTTTTTTCTACTGCATCTCGATTGTGGAAATTCTGTGGTATTCTCTACAGGGTTGAGAATTGTTTGTATGTTTGATTTATTTTCAAACATTGGGTCGTTAAGTTATTTTAGCCAAAATAAGGTAAAGAGTGAGATTGTTAATTCTCCGTGTTATGATTGGCATTATGTTTGGTAAAAATAACTTATGGGAACATGTTGAACAAATATGTTCTATTCACTTCAACTAAAGAAGGCATGTCGAGAAATATGTCTTATACAAATTTCATTCAACATTACGTCTGTTATGATTGCAGCTGCTTCTGTTGAAATCAGTTTATGTACAGGTGCAAAATATTTTTGAATATTATGCAATCTTATGTGGAGCTTGATTTAAGGGATAAGTGATTGTCTCTGTTTCAAGATATTGGTTAGTTACTAAAGATGGAGAATATTTAGGAATCTAATGATTGGAGCCCTATCTTCATGGAGAAGATTTTGGAAGATTTTTTGGAGTGCCCTACAGCGATTTGAAGCCCGAATCCAGTCGAGAAGACTGTTATAAATAGCAAGCATCAAACCTATTATTCTGTGGAACTTACATTGTAATTTGTGTTAGGGTTTGTGTAGTCTTGTATATTCTAAGACTCTCTAATATCATATTGATAGAAGAGTTTGGTGTTTCCATTGAGTTGTAAGTTTTTTGTTCATTCATAAGCTTTTAAGCATTGAGTGACTGTGTTTTAGAAGTGTCTCTTTTAATATTGTAATTGATCATCACGATTGGGATTGAGGGGGGCTGAGGAGGGCCTCATACTTAGGTGAGTCTTAGGTAAAAGTTAGCACGGGTAGTGATTAAGTGAGAAGTCAGTAAATCGAAGGTTGTTTACGTGTGAAACGGAGGTTGTTTGCATAGTACTTTGAATTTATACTATCATAGTGGACTTATCCCTCGCTTGGTAGCCCCTAGAGTAGGTATTGTTGATACCGAACTGGGTGAACAATTACTTCTTTTCTTGAGAGTTTTTGCACTGCATTTTTATATACTTTGTCATTGTGTGTTGTTTAAAGATCATTGTCTCGACATCTCTGAGGACATCTGAGATCTAAACACCAGAATTATCGACGACAAGACAATGATATATAGGAATAAATAAAGATTTTAGTTCCCCAACCCCCATCTGTCGATATCTGGGGTTCCCTACTCTCGAAAAGTTTCTTGTCACCTCTTCCCGGGACATTTGATGAAAAAAGTGATCCTTAAGAGCACTTAACTGCTATTAATACATACACAGAGAACAACGGTGTGACAAATTATCTCAAGTGCAAGCTTTTCTCCAAAAACATGAAGGAGGTGACCTTGCAATAGTGTACGAACCTCCCAAATTTCTCTGTAACTAGCTATCAAGACCTGTCACGAAAACTAATCCATCACTTATAAATGATTAAGCTTTGCAAGGTGTACACAACAATCTTATTCAACGTGCGTTAGGGGAAGTCCGAGTCCATGCGTGAGTACCTAACGTGTTTCAAAAAATCCACCACTAAGGTGAAAAATCCTATCAATGGAATGTTTGTTGGGGGCCTTTTAGAATATGCTCAAAGCCAGACATTTAATTAAATTTGTTTCCCAAAATCATACAAACCCGATAGAGGAAGTAATGGAAAAGACGAAATAATATGTAAAAGGCGAGAAAAGCCACGCGAAGAAGAAAGTGATAGACATGAAGGAACGTAGCAAAAGATGATTTGAATCCGACAATCAATGCAAAATCAACTACCCTCGACTAATAGGGGATGTGTGGTCTTTCAAACCTTCTAGAAGGCTTGTGAAACATCATACACCGTTCAACAACAAACAACAACAAATTTGGCGAGAGGTGTTTCATATTAGGCTATTCTCGAACCTCCAACCTCTAAATGAGATGTGATGGAAAAATGAGTCCAACAAGTCATGCAAATACCTTAACCAACCAATTTATGGATGAATGCCACGAACTGAAGAAAAAATACAACGCCCCATCAAGAGGGACTTCTAAGGTGACATGTTCATGCACGTTGTATAACTCTAGAGCGATAACACGGTCTATCAGGTGTGGTAGGCCTACAAATCCGAAATGTAAGAGAGAAAAGGAACTAGAAATAAAAATGGAGGAGAATCTAGTCTTTCACCAGAAAAATTATTTTATTTTTTTATTCCGTTTCTATTTTTAAAAAATTTTCTTTGGAAGACAAAAAAAAATATGTTTGTTTCTACATTTAGTAAAGCTTCACTTTCCGGCTACTTACTTGCATAGTTTGATTTTTTGTACGGTTAGAAAGGCTTCAGTTTCCTTCTTACTCAATCTTTTATGAATACTATCTAAAATAATATTGAACTTGTCGTCTAGCCATGCAATTCACTAGCCAGTACTATGAAAATATATTATTCATTTTTTAATTAATAATTTAAAATATTTTTATATTATATTTATTTAAATTTTTAGAATTTAATTTATTGAAAAATAGAAGTTTTGAGACATAAATTATGTGTTTCAATTTTGATAAAAACTCACGTACATTAAAATTAAACATTAATATCTGATATATTATTATTATTATTATTATTATTATTATTATTATTATTATTATTATTATTATTATTATTATTATTATTATTATTATTATTATTATTATTATTATTATTATTATTATTATTATTATTATTATTATTATTATTATTATTATTATTATTATTATTATTATTATTATTATTATTATTATTATTATTATTATTATTATTATTATTATTATTATTATTATTATTATTATTATTATTATTATTATTATTATTATTATTATTATTATTATTATTATTATTATTATTATTATTATTATTATTATTATTATTATTATTATTATTATTATTATTATTATTATTATTATTATTATTATTATTATTATTATTATTATTATTATTATTATTATTATTATTATTATTATTATTATTATTATTATTATTATTATTATTATTATTATCATCATCATCATCATCATCATCATCATCATCATCATCATCATCATCATCATCAAAGAATAGAAAGTGGCGAAGGATTGGAGATTTTGAATGGAAATTTGATGAATGAAGTTATAGGATTATACAATAGTATAGATAGATATAGATAAACTATTGCATATAGACAACAAATCAAAACGATGAAGAACCATCTTATGATTATTTTTCTTGGTTCTTGAAAATGTATATATATGTCTATGAATTTTGCATTGTGAGAGATTAGGCATGACCTACCTAGAAAACAATTGCTTCTCTGATATTGATAAAGGGTTGGAACATGCAAATAAGTTCTGTATGTTATGTAAATCCTTCAACCATCACACTCAAGATAATCATGCAGGTAATTAGTTAGTTTATAATCATCGAGTTATTATAATTTATATATCATGAATGATTCATGTAATTTATGCAAATAAGTTGTGTAAATCCTTCAACCATCACACTCACGATAATCATAATCATAATCATGCATGTAATTAAAATGAAAGAGAACGAATTCTAAGAGATTGAATCGCATCTAAAATCAATACTAAAATCAAAATTAAAAGAATCAAAATAAAAGAACAAAATAAGAGAGCCTATAAGTCATGAGACAAAGGCTATGAGCGAGAAGAAATAGTCTTTTCCTTGTTTTTGTTGGCGATGAACAAGAGCACAAGAGCGTAGCGAACAGTCTCGATCGAAAAAAAAGAGACTAAGGCTCTGTTTGGTAAAACTAACTGATAGCTGATAGTTTTTAGTTGATAGCTGGTAGCTGATAGCTGGTAGTCGATAGTTGATAAGCTAATATGAGTGTTTGGTAAATTAGCTGTTTCATTAGCTGATAGATACAAAATGTCATTAATGACATTTTAATTAATGAGGGTAATAATATATTTTAGTTAAAATAATAAGGGTATTAATGGAAGAAAAACTCATAAGCTAAAAGCTACAAGCTCAAAAGCTATTTCAAATAACTTTTGAAAAAAAAGCTAAAAGTTAGTAAAAAAGCTACAGACTAAAAGTTAAAATAGAGTTATCAAACAGAGCTTTTTTATTAATACGAGATATAAAGCTAAAAGCTAAAAGCTCTTTTTTTCTTCTTACCAAATAGACTCTAATATCAATGACAAGGACACATTCCTTTTAAATAAGTTGTTAAAAGAGTTGTTAATTTATTATTTTGTAGTAACATTTATTTATTATTTATTAATTATTCTTTTGACTGAATTAACCTTTTTATTATTTATTAATGTGCGTCTGTCTTTATAGAAAATATATCATCAACCCTTAGAAATTAGAAGTACCCTCAATTACAAGTGTTGGCCCAAGTAGAATTGGCTAGATTTGAGCAAGTTATAAGTGAAACTGGAGGTGATGGACAGGATGCAACAGTGTGCCCAAAATTAATCACTCGTTTTATTGGCGGTACAGTGCCAATGGAGCGTCGTGGAAACGGAGTAAATGAAGGCAATTTATTTTTACACCTATATACCTTCTTACAACCCGCCGTGAAAAACTCTAAATACCCCAATATTTTGGATATGCATATTCGAAGACATCTAAAAAGGTGATTTCAGATATGTATCTCCGAAGACACCATTTTTTTTAAAAAAAGTTTTTGAATATGCATATCCGAAATCTTCTTTTTTTTAAAAAAAAAAGGTATCTTCGGAGATACATTTCGAAAATTGTTGAGGTTTTTCACAAAACCCAAACAACCACCCCTTCTGTTCATTCTCTTCAAAACAAAAACTTTTTCATTTCAAACTCATTTCTGCCAAGTTGTATTCAAAGCATTGTTACTCTACAACTCCTTCCAAGCATTGATAAAGGGTTCAAAGCTCCATTCAACATCAACTCAAAGTTTCAAGAAATTGTAAGTTTCCACAACTTCACACTCTAGCTTGGAAATGTTATTAGGGATGTTAGATATTAGAATAATGTTGTAGGTTGAAGTTATTATAGGTCAATGATAGTGTTTAGATGGTAAAAATTGGATTTTGAATAAGTCAGGACAAGAAATGGCAGTCTGCAAAAATGGTTGTCCGCATGTATTTTCGGAAGTGCATTTCTGAAATCACCTCAGATCAGTTTCGAATATGCACTTCCAAAATTTGGTCAGAGTTGTTTTTTTTAAGTTTCAATTTTGTTTTCTTCATACTCTTACCAGTGGCATTTATTCAGGAAAATGATAAATAATCAGGTACCGACAGCACGACTTAGACAGGGGAGGCACACACAGACAGCCTCAGCTCGGTGTGAGAGAGCTGTACAACAAGGAGTGACTCGGGGACGGGGTCGAGTTCTAGTCCAAGTCCAAATGGATGACGCGCATGCAGGATCCTCGTCTGCATCGAGGGGTCGACTGGCTCGGGCTTCTTCCTCTCGTGAAGTTAGTCGGGAGGAGGAGGAGGTACATGAGGAGGAGGGGGTGGGACATGAGGAGGAGAAGGTACCTGAGGGCAACCTTGAGCATGATGAGGATGATGCTTAGGACGCATAGGAGGATGGCTACCCGGGAGGGCCTTCAGACACTCGATAGGGCATGAGGCATTGGAGAGATGGATCATTGAGTAGGGTGGTTCATAGGAGGTTTCCATAATACAGAGGATGGTCAGTGAGGCATCCAGTGCAGCGGCGTATAGGAGGCAGAGGAGGTCGCAAGGTGTTCGCATTAGGCATACTCAGTAGTAGTTGCCTGTTTATGTTTTATTCATGACTTTTTTCTGTGTTGTAATATTTTGACATTATGCACTCATCCGAACAAGTATTTCCATATTATGATATCGGTATTTTATTCTAGTTTACGTATTTATTATTTTCCGTTACATTTTGTCGAATAATAGGAGGTTTTAAAAGAATGATATCATTGTTTTGAAAAAAATTAATCACTTAGAGCATATTTCGGATATGCATATCCGAAACTGGTTCATGGTGTTTTTGGATATGCATATCCGAAATCAGTGAAAATGTGATAAGGGTGCCTTCGGATATGCATATCCGAAGGATATTAGGGGTGTTTTCCACCATATATGGGTGCATAAAGAAATTGTTGTAAATGAAACATTGGGCCCATATCATGTGAATGAAAATGAAGAGGTTAGCCCTGAGGTCCAATCTGAAAATTTAAATCGAACAACAGTAAATCCATCACTTTCAGAGTTTACCCCCAATATTGAAGCCTCCCCTTTCTAAGACAATATCCAAAATTGGTTGATAGAAGAACAAGTGGAGGGCGCTGCTATAATCAATGATGTAAAGAAAACAAATTCGGGAGTTTTAAGAGTAGGAAATGAAGAACTTCATTCAAAACACAAAGAAAGAAGGAAAAGAAGAGGATATATCCTTGATGAAAAAAGGAAAATAAGAGGAGATAGGAAAAAGGCTAGCGAAAAATCCTTCAAAACCAGAAAGGGTATATATTGAAGTACATGTACCATTTAATTCGTATAACACCACAATTATTGATAGCTCTGAGTGGAATTGATGGAGTCCTTGCATTTTAAGTCAAATAGAATGTGGCATTGTGGCCTTTAACATTATTTTTGTAGCCTGGGTACATACATTTCCTAGATCTTGAATGAAGTTTCTTTCTATTGGCTTTCAGTGTGGCTCCATAGCATAATGAGCCAAACATTTTGAGGTTGGACATGCTAGGTAGTGTTTGGTGAAGGACCAGGTAGGGAGATTTGTTCTTCAGGAAGAGGGTTGGTAGTCTGTTGATGATGTGAACAACATGACTAACAACGTGTGCCCAAAAAATGTGAGGTAGGTGTGCCTGAAACAAAAAGGCACAAAAGGGCTCTAGTGATTCCAAAGATATGTTGGTGCTTCCTCTCAACAATGCCATTTTGTTGAGGAGTACCAACACAAGAGGTCTGGTGTGTAATGCCAAGTTTCTGATAAAATTCAATGAGTCTGAACGCAGGGACATTGTCTGATCTAATACATTTAACTTGACCATTATGTTGTGTTCTAATCATGGCTACAAATTATTAAACAAGTGATGAGGTTTCATATTTTTGTCTCATAAGGAACAACCAAGTAAATCTACTTTTGTCATCTACAATAGTAAGGAAATATCTAAATCCCATCATGGAGGGAGTAGCCAAGGGCCCCCGTATATCCATGTGAACAAGGTCAAAAGCATTTTGAGACACATGAGTGCAAGAGAAAAAGGTAATATTTTCTGTTTGGAATAGAAACATACATCACATGGCATATTAACATTGGTGGGTTTAATAAAAGGAAAAATTTTATGGAGCTCTAAAATCTTGGCATGAGAAGCATGTCCAAGTCTAAGGTGCCATAGGCTACAATTGGAATTATGAGCTATGGAAGCAAGGACAATAGAGTTGATGACATGGTCAGGTGGTGTATGATGCAAGGTAACTTAGGGGGTCTTTAACAGATACAGTCCACCATGTAATTCAGTTGTGCCAATCATCTTTTTGGATGAGAGATCCTGTATGACACAATCAGTTTCATTAAACAAAAGTTGACATTGAATTTGTTTGGTTAATTTTGGGACATAAATGAGATTAAAGGTAAATTCAAGCATGTAAAGGACATCAGTGATGTTAAAAGAGCTTGTAAATTTAATTGTACCTGTTAAATTTGTGGAAACAAGACTGCCATTAGGTAGTTTAATGGTTATGGGCTTAATTCTCTTCAGACATTGAAAATGATTTTGAGTGAAACAAACATGGTCAGTGGCCCCCGTGTCTAAAGCAAAAGTTTCAAGATGAAAAGATTTAGAAATGGTGCAAATGATACCAGAACCTAAAACAGTGTGAGAGGTAAGGTGATTGATGCTATGAGGTTGAAATTGTGATGCATCTTGGAGTAAAGCTAGCAAGGCTTTGTGTTGTTCTGGTGTAAAAGCCAAGCCAGGAGAAGCCTGCACATTAGCTTCAAAGACATCAGCTGATTGATCATCTATCTTATTCTATAAGGCAGCACAATTAGGAGGGTATCCATGTTTTTGAAGCGTGAATCAATTGTGTGGTTAGTCATACCACAGTGAGTGCATACTCTATTACCTATACCTCTGCCACCATGAAATCTACCCCCTCTAGAACTGGCTCTACCTCGATTGTTAGGTTGAGTCCTATGTTGAGAATCATGATTTTGAGAGGGTGGATTATTGTTGGGGGTCACCAGGACTTTAGACTCATCAAGAGGAATGTTAGTCCGCCTCTCTTATTGAACTAATAATGGATAAACCTTGCATATGTTTGGCAAGGTATCCATTAGCATAATTTGTGATCGAATTGCTGCATATTGGTTATTTAAACCTTTCAAGAAGAGAATGACCTGATTACCATCTTTGTAAGCACGGATTTTGGAGATATCTTGACATGTTGTGACACAAGTACACTCAGGAATGGGACAAAAATTATCAAGTTCTTGCCACAAAATTTTGAGTTTTGTATAGTATGAAGAAATAGATGTATCACCTTGTTTCAAAGTGAAGATTTCTGACTGAATGTCTGAAATGCGAAATACATCACCTTGGTAGAACCTCTCCTTCAATTCATTCCACATGTCAGCTGCATTATCCATCCAAAGAATACCTTGAGAAATTTCATGTTCCACTGAGTTCCTTATCCATGACATGATCATAGTGTTGCATCTATCCCATGCAATCGAGTTGAAATCGAGATTGGTTGGACGAGGCAGTGCACCATTGATGAAATGCAACTTGTTTTTGGATCTTAACACCATTGTCATGGAATGAGACCAAGAGTGATAGTTATTGCTGGAAAGAAGAGGCGTGACAAGGATCAACGCAGGGTTTTCATTCAGATGCATAAAGTAAGGATTAAGGGTATCATTTTGATAGCCTTTTTGATGATTGCGAAAACCATATTCACTACCTTCAGTGGTTGTTGACATGGTGAGAAAGAGAAGAAGATTGAAGAAGAAAGAAATAGATCAATAAAGGGGCAAGAATCAGTGAAGGAGATTGAGAACCTCTGAAGCACAGCGGAAATAATGGATCACTAGACGATGATACCATGTAAACAAGAACTTCATGAATGAAGAAGAAGAAGAAATGCAACCATTGATGAATGGATAAAGCTTTGCGTATTGCATGGAAGAGAGAGAAAAAGGAAGGAAGTAAACTTTGTTATCTCAATCTTAAAAAATCGTTATTACAGTTACACATCTTATATAGCTTAACTAGATAAACAAACTCTAACTAACTAGACAAGGGTAACTAACTGGAAACTAACAACATTACTAACAACCATTAGTGGATTATGGAATTATAGTGCTTCTGGTGATATGAGTACAAGTTGGAAAAGAACATTATTAATGTTGGTAATGATGGTTTATACTCCATTATGGTTGTCGGCTATCTATTGACAAATTGAGGTCTTGATCACCCTTAATCTCTTGTTGATAGTAGACGAAATCGTGATTGGATAGCATAGACGTATCTTGCTAGCTTGATAGTGTGTAAAGGGATGAATGTTGTATCGTGAAGATAGTTGCTCCCTGGTTGGTGTGAATTAACGGAAAAGTATCCATGAATGATTGAGAAGTAATGGGCAAGTCGGAGGAGCTGGTTTATAGGCGAGATAACATCGCAAAGTGAAGGATTGAGAAGGTCGAGTGAACAAAGGTTTTGTGATAGATGTTAAAGGAAGTATGAACTAGGTTAAGACTTGTGAACCATATAGTTGTCGGAAAGATTTAATATGGACGGTGACTTAAGATGGATTATTAGAGTTGTGCAGCGGATGTGTAAGGTGGCGCAGTTGCTATGCGTGTGTGTTTATTAGAGGTGAAGGACTAGGTATCAGAAGCCTAGGAGAATGGTATGTCTTGATCTACATGTTTGATTTGGTGAGTGTTGAGATAAGGACGATGTGCTAGAATGTGGTATTTTCTATGAATACTTGTTGAGTTTATACGAATGATATAAGGGTTGCTAGTTTATAGTGAAGTTGGGTATATTCGTCGCGTAATCTTATTAAGTTGGCATTATAGTGATTTGGGCTCTGTTGTCATGATATTGTTGTTGGCCACTATAAGTAAGAAGTGATATTTCGTACTATGACTGAGTTGAGTATGCTGGCTATGTTGATGTCACTATAAGAGTGATACAACGAGGTGGAGAGAGAGTTGTTGGTGTTTGTTGAAGATTGGCATGTATAATTATGGGAATGAAAGTACGTATGTGTTCTGGTGTTGAGAATGTTGTTAATACGATAATGGTGTGGCGTTGAACACCCATGTATAAGAGGGTTATGATTGTTACTACCTTAAGAATTGATATGTCAAGGTATTGTTGAGTAGTGATGATTCGGTTTCTAAGTTAATGACGTGAGATTGTATTTCCACGTATGAGCGTGTTATAGTTGCTTCTACTTTAAGTATCGATAAGTCGGGAGATTCCTGAGGTGGTTAGTAAGTTATTAACGAGTATGTCGTAGAGATGTCGAATAATTGACACTGGATTTAAGTCATATTGAGTTGTTTTGGTAGTTGAAGTGTTGTCAAACGCAACTGAGAATCGGAGAGTTGGAAGCAAAGTTAATGATGGTTATGTCGGATAGATTTTTGAGGACAAAAATATTCTAAATGGGGGAGAGTTGTAACACCCCGAATTTAATTAATTATTTAATTAAATTAATCAAGGATTTATTCATTGGAATTAGTCAAAGTCGGAATTTATCAGAATTATTTTAAAGGCGTAAATGGATTAATGTATCGGTTTGAGCAGTTAAGTTGTGGTCGGATTAGTCAGAGAAATACAATTGCGAGTTGATATTATTTGCATTATGGATCGATTGTAGTTGTGGAATATTATTAGAAATAATATTCGTTATGCTATGTGATTATTTATTTATGTGTGTTATTTGGCTTAATTGAGTAATTAGAGGAATATTATAAATTGGGCCTAAGTGGAAGAAATATAACACAATGAGATTAGATTGTGGGTTAAGTCCAATTAAGAAAAGAAGGATAATAAGAGAGTTAGGGTTTTAGAGACATAACTCTCATTTGGAGAAAGAAGAGAAATAAGGGAAGAAAGAGGAAAGCTATGGCATGAAGAGGAAGGACTCCATTGAAGAAGGAGAAACTTTTGCTAACGTAAGGGTGGGGTTCTTACTCTCTAAGGGTTGGCATGATGATGGGTATGGTAGAGGTTAGGCTTCTGTTAGGTGCCAAATTGTGTTAATATCAAGTTTAATTTGTGGCACCTTTCGACCGATTTTATCATGTATTCGTATAATTCCCTTTAGTTTTATATAACTATTTGTAGTTTATAATTTTAGCTTTTATTTCATGTTAATATGTGTTTTAGTTATGATTTTGCAGGTCTTGGCAAATTTTGGAAGCTTTGAGCTTGTTTTGGCCAAGATTGAAGTCTGGTGGGTAGAGCTTAGCACGCGTCGCACGGTACTAGAGCGCGTCGCGCCCTGGGTTTAGATATTTTAGAGGCTTCCATCAGAGAAAAGCGCGCGTGGAACGCTTGGGCGGTTTGATCTGCAAGTGACATGGCGCGAAGCGCGCTAGAGGGCGCGACGCGCCCTGGACAGAAAACAAAATTGCTATATAAAGAGAAAATCAGATATTTTGTGGGAGATTCATCTTTTTCAGAGCTCAATACACCATTTTCTACTGTAGCAAACTGAGAAGTGAAGAATCGAAGCTTTGATCGTCGATTAATCGTTGTAGATGCTTGTTATTCTTCATCCTTACCTTATTGAGCAAGCTACCATGTCTATGGATAGCTAAATCTCTTTTGTATCAAGATATGTCTCAAAGTACCTTATTGAGCAAGCTACCATGTCTATGGATAGCTAAATCAATCTTTCGCACTTCAAATTTCCAAGATTTTTGTTCTAGAAGTCTTCTGATAATCACGTGATCAACAGAGACTCAACACTACACAAAAATCAGGTACGCCTAATTGTCTCCTACACAAACAGTCCCTAACTAGGGTTTTTGTTTTTTTTCAGGAGAACGAGTTTTTGAGACCTCAAATGGATTTCATGGATCTCCATATGTCTCAAAGTACCACCAGACAAATTTTCAAACTTCGATTCGCTCGGACGCACAGTCAACAGCTCAAACAGTCAACAGACGACCAGTTTGACCAAAAAGTCAACAGACAGTCAAAAATGCAACTTTTTGTCAACATCCATATTTTGTCAAAATATTCATCATTTGATCAATGGCTGATCATAATTCATCAAGAAAAGTTCAGAAATCGACAAAATTCCAAGTTTCAAAATTAGGGTTCTCTCCTAAAAAGTCAACTCAACTTTGACCGGCCATAACTCTCTCCTCGTTCATCCGAAAAATTTCAACCAAAGCTCATCTTGAAGGAAATTCAATTATCTTTCAAATGAAATTGGTCCCATGGTCATTGGATTTACCATTTGGGAGATATGAGCCAAGACATTACAAGTCATTCTCAAAGTCAACAAAAAGCAGTTTTTTGTCAAAACCCATAACATCAAGATAACTTCTCCAAATGCAAAAAAGCTTCCAAAGTGGCTTGTAGAGGACATCTTGAGGATTCTAAAAAGTACAAAAACTCCTTCATATGATCAAAATTGAGGGAGTTATGCCTTGTTGAAGTTGGCCATTTTTTGGGAAAATACATGAAACCAACATTAACCAAACTTGTTTTTTTTCCAAAAGGGTCCAATCTTTTGTGATCCAAACATGTTTCTAAGATTGCTTAAGGCCATCCACGACCAATCTTAGGCCCATGACCTTTTTATTTCATTTTTTATTTAATTTTATTTCATTTAAAATTAAATTAAAAAAGAAATAATCAAAGATATTATCCAAAGCTCTTGTTTCTAGTGTGAGTTGCCAAGATTGATTCAAAGATGGTGCAGAGAGTACAGAGTGACTTATTGGCAAGAGTGGTTGAAGAAATTTGGAGCCATGGCCATTTTTTTCAAAGTTCCATCCATGAAAGTCAAAGTACTCAAGTATGCAAGACTAGGCTTGTTTGCTTAAGTTTATCTCCTTCAAATCATTGCTTATATATACATAAGCTTATCAGCATCAAAGGAGGACGAATTCAGAGCCAAAGGGATACCATTTTCACACTTGAAATTTTCAATGAAACTCAAAATTCGAATTCTGAGTTTAAGCTCAATTGAAGTCCAAATAAATATCCAAACACGATCCTTAAACATCACTGAACCTATCCCGACCATAATCAAGCATTGAAACACCCTAAACTAAGCTATATAGCTCACGGTTTGTTCAAACAAAAACTGACAAAAATCCAATTGTACATGCATATTTAACACGATGTAATTGTATATTTAAGTTTGGTTTCATGTTCTGATCATTTCTGGAAGTTTAATTGATGTTTGGACTCTTGTACGAGCACTTACCATTTTAGGGTTCTTGAGCTCAAAAATAGGGCTTCATGATTTAGGCAAAATTGCAGGGTTTAATTGGTACCATCGCACTCGTATGAACGAGACGAATCGATTCGTGGCCTCGCGCCAAATTTATGTTGCGTTTTACCCTTATTCGTGAAGCACAGGTGTAATAGAGTGGAAGTTTTTACAGCTCTCTGTAAAAGAGCGTTGTAAAAAGCTTCTTGATGAAGAAGATGAAGACGTGGCTCCCTCCCATTGGGCAAAGGGACGCGCGCGTTTTGGTTTCAAATCCTTGGATCCTGTGCTTTGCAGTCCACGCTCTTGCCATGTGCCTCACCCCATTCACCATTAGATGCATCTGATCCTCCATCCAACACACGTGAGCACGCAGTCCACCATGCTCCCTCAGAGGAGCACCACACATGATCCTTTTATTTAATTTTTCTATATTTCTTTTAATTAATTTAATTTCACTTTTAAATTGATTAAAAATAGTTTTAAAAATCACAAAATTATTTTAATTTCAATTTTAGGTTGATAAAATGTTTAATTAATTTTTTACATGAAAATATTTTATTTTTATTCACAATTAATTTATTTTGATTAATTAATTAGTAATTATGTAAATATTTGCTATTAATTAATTTTCAGCCAATCACAAACTCAAAAAAATAATTTTCTCTTTTATATTTAGGTTTAGATCTTTATAATCTAATTTTTAGACATAATAAAGCATATTTTTCTTATTAGGTTAATTATTTGTATAATTATTTGTATAATTATTTGTTTAATTAACTTAATTAACTTAAAAACAATTTCAAAAATCACAAAAAAATTAATTTTATTTTAAAATTAATGAACAAACAATTTGGACATATTTTAGACTTAATTTTTTAGGTTTAAATTTTATTTCAAATTGTTGACCTTTTAATTAGATTAATTATGCCTTTAATTTTAATTAAAACACCATCCAAAAAATCCAAAAAAAAAAAACCTTTTCCCTTTATCTTATTGCAATTTAAATTCTTAGATAAGTGTATTAGGTTGCAAATTTCATGTAAATAGCGTAGTTTACATTTCTCGCACAATCGATGTAATTGTTAGAACAAGATTTGTTCTGATCAATTATCTTAGTTTTGATGATAACAATAATATGAATTTTGCTTAAGATAATATGGTACTCTAATCCATTGCAATTTCCTTTTCAGGAAATATATAAAGAGTATGCATAATTCAGCGCTCAGAAGCCTTGTCTCAAGGGTTCAGCATGCAACATCAGAACATGGTCTGGCAAGACATCAGAAGATGGTCGAAGCAGAATCAGAACATGGGTCTATGGAAGCATCAGAAGAACATGAGATCAGAAGCACTGAAGTTCTGATGGTATCACGCTCAGAAGCACTTCAAGGTCAGAAGATCAGAAGATGCTTTGCACCAAGCTGTTTGACTCTGATGATATTCAAACGTTGTATTCACAAAACATCAGATCAGAAGGAAGTACAAGTGGCAAGCTACGCTGACTGACAAAAGGAACGTTAAAAGCTATTATAGGCAACGTCAGTAGACACAGCGTGAACAAGGCTCGAGGTAGTTGACAAAAGCGTATAACATTAAATGCGATGCTGTACGGAACACGCAAAGCATTAAATGCACTCAACGGTCATCTTCTCCAACGCCTATAAATATGAAGTTCTGATGAGAAGCAAGGTTAACGATTCTGAACAAAATCAACGCCTATTAACTTGCTGAAACTCTGTTCTACTCAAAGCTCAAAATCTTCATCTTCATCAAAGCTCACTACATTGCTGTTGTAATATATTAGTGAGATTAAGCTTAAACGTTAAGAGAAATATCACAGTTTGTGATTATAGCTTTTAAGAAGCAATTGTAATACTCTTAGAATTGATTACATTAAGTTGTAAGGAACTAGAGTGATCGTGTGGATCAGAATACTCTAGAAAAGTCTTAGAGGTTATCTAAGCAGGTTGTAACTAGAGTGATCGTGTGGATCAGAATACTCTAGAAAAGTCTTAGAGGGTATCTAAGCAGTTGTTCCTGGAGTGATCAGTGTGTGATCAGAAGACTCTGGAAGACTTAGTTGCTGACTAAGTGGAGAACCATTGTAATCCGTGCGATTAGTGGATTAAATCCTCAGTTGAGGTAAATCATCTCTGCGGGGGTGGACTGGAGTAGTTTAGTTAACAACGAACCAGGATAAAAATAACTGTGCAATTTATTTTTATCTGTCAAGTTTTTAAAGCTACACTTATTCAAACCCCCCCTTTCTAAGTGTTTTTCTATCCTTCAATTGGCATCAGAGCGCCGGTTCTAAGGTGCAAGCACTTAACCGTGTTTAGAAAAGATTCAGGAAGAGAAAAACGCTTCAGTAAAAGATGGTTGATGAAACTGCAAAGTCTACACCTGCATCTACATCTGGCTCTGCTGAGCAACATAATGGTAACAATGGTTATACTAGACCGCCGGTATTTGATGGTGAAAACTTTGAATACTGGAAAGATAAACTGGAAAGTTACTTTCTTGGTCTAGATGGTGATCTATGGGATCTTCTGATGGATGGTTACAAACATCCAGTAAATGCCAGTGGCGTAAAGCTGACAAGGCAAGAAATGAATGATGATCAGAAGAAGCTTTTCAGGAATCATCATAAATGCAGAACTGTTTTGCTGAATGCTATCTCTCATGCTGAGTATGAGAAGATATCTAACAGGGAAACGGCCTATGACATATATGAGTCCTTGAAAATGACTCATGAAGGAAATGCTCAAGTCAAGGAGACTAAAGCTCTCGCTTTAATCCAGAAGTATGAAGCCTTCAAGATGGAGGATGATGAAGACATTGAAAAGATGTTTTCAAGATTTCAAACTCTTACTGCTGGATTGAGAGTTCTTGACAAGGGATACACCAAGGCTGATCATGTAAAGAAGATCATCAGAAGCTTACTCAGAAGATGGGGTCCTATGGTGACTGCATTCAAGATTGCAAAGAATCTGAATGAAGTTTCTCTGGAAGAGCTTATCAGTGCCTTGAGAAGCCATGAAATAGAGCTGGACGCAAATGAGCCTCAAAAGAAAGGTAAGTCTATTGCATTAAAATCCAATATCAAGAAATGCACTAACGCTTTTCAGGCTAGAGAAGAAGATCCTGAAGAATCAGAATCTGAAGAAGAAGATGAACTGTCCTTGATCTCCAGAAGGCTAAATCAACTCTGGAAGAACAAGCAAAGGAAGTTCAGAGGCGTCAGAAGTTCAAAGAAATTTGAACGTGGAGAATCTTCTGATGACAGAAGATTTGACAAGAAGAAGGTCATGTGCTATGAATGCAATGAGCCTGGACACTTCAAGAATGAATGTCCAAAACTTCAGAAGGAAAATCCCAAGAAGAAGTTTCATAAGAAGAAAGGTCTTATGGCAACCTGGGATGAGTCAGAAGATGATTCAGACTCTGAATATGAGCAGGCTAACTGTGCGTTGATGGCGACAGAAGATGACGGATCAGAATCTACATCAGAATCAGATTCTGAAGAGGTATTTTCTGAACTTACTAGAGATGAGTTAGTTTCCGGTCTAACTGAACTTCTGGAATTCAAGTCTCAGATTAGTCTCAAATACAAAGAGCTGAAAAAGCTATTTGAATTTGAAACAAAGAAGCTTGAGTTGGAGAATTCTGAATTAAAAGAAAAACTTTTAAAATTATCCAATAATGTTGGATCTCCTTCTGATTCAGAAAAATCCACTCCTAGTCTAAACCATATTCTGAAAAAATATGATTTAAGTTTCAGGAAGTTCTTATCTAGAAGTATTGGCAGAAGTCAGCTAGCTTCTATGATATATGCTGTATCTGGAAACAAAAGAGTTGGCATTGGTTTTGAGGGTGAAACCCCATACAAACTTGAACCTGTTGATGAAATGAAATTCACATACAAACCATTGTATGATCAGTTCAAGTATGGCCACTCCCATGATATTAGGCACACTTCACATGCTCAAAGTTTTCACATAACACACACCAAAAAGCATGTGACACAACCTAGGAAATATCATGAAACTCACATTAAAAATTATCATGCTGTTCCTCATATTGCTTACAATGTTAAACCCAAGTTCAATCAGAACTTGAGAAAATCTAACAAGAAAGGACCCAAGAAAATGTGGGTACCTAAGGATAAGATTATTCCTATTGCAGATATCCTTGGCTGCAAAAAGGACAAAGCACAACATGTCGTGGTACCTGGACTCTGGATGCTCACGACACATGACAGGAAGAAGGTCTATGTTCCAAGACCTGGTGCTTAAGTCTGGAGGAGAAGTCAAGTTTGGAGGAGATCAGAAGGGCAAGATAATTGGCTCTGGAACTATAAAGTCTGGTAACTCTCCTTTCATTTCTAATGTACTTCTTGTAGAAGGATTAACACATAACCTCTTATCTATCAGTCAATTGAGTGACAATGGTTATGATATAATCTTTAATCAAAAGTCTTGCAAGGCTGTAAATCAGAAGGATGGCTCAATCCTATTTACAGGCAAGAGGAAGAACAACATTTATAAGACAGATCTGCAAGATCTTATGAGTCAGAAGGTGACTTGTCTTATGTCTGTTTCTGAAGAGCAGTGGGTCTGGCACAGAAGATTAGGTCATGCTAGTTTGAGAAAGATTTCTCAGATTAACAAACTGGATCTTGTCAGAGGACTCCCTAATCTGAAATTCAAATCAGATGCTCTTTGTGAAGCATGTCAGAAGGGCAAGTTCTCCAAACCTGCATTCAAGTCCAAGAATGTTGTTTCTACCTCAAGGCCATTAGAACTCTTGCACATTGATCTGTTTGGCCCAGTCAAAACAGCATCTGTCAGAGGGAAGAAATATGGATTAGTCATCGTAGATGATTATAGCCGCTGGACGTGGGTAAAATTCTTGAAACACAAGGATGAGACTCATTCAGTGTTCTTTGATTTCTGCATTCAGATTCAATCTGAAAAAGAGTGTAAAATCATAAAGGTTAGAAGTGATCATGGTGGTGAATTTGAGAACAGATCCTTTGAAGAATTCTTCAAAGAAAATGGTATTGCCCATGATTTCTCTTGTCCTAGAACTCCACAGCAAAATGGAGTTGTAGAACGAAAGAATAGGACTCTGCAAGAAATGGCCAGAACCATGATCAATGAAACCAATATGGCTAAGCATTTCTGGGCAGAAGCAATAAACACTGCATGCTATATTCAGAATAGAATCTCTATCAGACCTATTCTAAATAAGACTCCTTATGAATTGTGGAAGAATAAAAAGCCCAACATTTCATATTTCCATCCTTTTGGATGTGTATGCTTTATTCTGAACACTAAAGATCATCTTGGTAAGTTTGATTCCAAAGCACAAAAATGTTTTCTTCTTGGATATTCTGAACGCTCAAAAGGCTACAGAGTATACAATACTGAAACATTGATTGTAGAAGAATCAATCAATATCAGGTTTGATGATAAGCTTGGTTCTGAAAAACCAAAGCAGTTTGATAATTTTGCAGATTGTGATATTGATATATCAGAAGTTGTTGAGCCAAGAAGCAACGCATCAGAAGCAGAGCTCCTCAGAAGCAAAGAATCTGAAGATCAAGTATCAGCTTCTCTAGAGAATCTAAGCATTTCTGAAGAACCATCTGTCAGAAGATCATCCAGACTCATCTCTGGTCATTCAGAAGATGTCATTCTTGGAAAGAAGGATGATCCAATCAGAACAAGAGCATTCCTTAAGAACAATGCAGACTGTCAATTAGGTCTTGTATCGTTGATCGAGCCAACTTCTGTTGATCATGCTCTAGAAGATCCAGACTGGATAATTGCTATGCAAGAAGAACTGAATCAGTTTACAAGGAATGATGTTTGGGATCTTGTTCCTAGACCAGATGGATTCAATATAATTGGTACAAAATGGGTCTTCAGAAACATGCCCAGAATGATAAGATGAGAAATTCTTATGTATGGGTATCTTCTAAAATGAAATTTTTTTAAGAAGTTCTGATTGAAATCAATTAGAATTGTGATTCAGTTATTACTAACGTTTCATTGTCTAAGTTGATTCAGAATCTCTTTAAAAGCAAAACAGCTGTAACTGGCTATCCAGATGGTAAACACGTGTTCACTATTCCTGGACAAGCGTGCGTGCAGTTGAGGGGACGTCTACTTAGGTAACTGTGCAAATCACGTCTTTTGTCATTATTATCTCTCCTCACGTCACGTAACATTAAATGCTTTTCATCATTTACTCTCTTTCAGTTTTCTTTTTATATTCTTCAAACGTTTCTTTTCCCTCTTATATTTCTCTCACTTTGCATTCAGTTTCTTTTTCGTTCTCTCTTTACATTCATATCATAAACCCTAGCAGTTTCCAATATCTGCAACTTCATCATGAATCCATCGTCAAGCTCTGGGAATCAAGATAATGATCGGAAATAAAAGAGAAAGGCAACTGCTGAACCAGAAACCAAACCAAAAAGAGTAAGGATCACTCCCTCTTCAAAGATCTCCACCACCTCTTCCTCCTCATTCATCCTCTCGGAACCACCTTCTTCACCATCTGATATCTCCTCTCCTTCAACCCATCCATCAGATATTTCTTCATCTCTCTCACACCCTTTTCCCACCAGAACACCTAATCCCTATAGTGTTGTTCTTCCCGACTCCAGGTTCACTGTCAACCCTCCAACCCCTACCACTCAATCATATCTGGAGCTTTTACATTCTGATGTAAATGGCTGGTTGGAGATTCTGGGTGCTGCTCACCTTAACCATCTGGATGAGTATGCTACAGGCAACCTTTGGGATACCTTTCGTCAGGATTTTCTGGTTAGGGCTACAGACACTCAGAGAAGGATCATGTCTGAAGCTCCTGGTATTCGTGGTCTTAGGTTGGAAGCTGGTGAAAGCAGCTATCACCATCTCATCAGGAACAGAAGTGTTCTTGAGAAGAAGATACCTGCAGATGAGTTGGAAGAAGAAAATCTCTGCAGAGACATCGTGGTGTGGAAACCATGGTTTCCTGTGCTGACTGGAGATTTTCAGTGGTTGTTTAACTGGTTCAGAATGAACCCGTCTGAAAAAGCACCTCACATGGTCTTTCCAGTAGTGGTTTATCCTGCTGAAGTTGCTGGTCCTACTCCTCCAACAAACCTTGCAGCTATTCTTCAAGCGTTGGAAGATGGAACTTCTGAGCTGCCTGAACCAGAATATGCTAAGGCTAATTCTGAGTCAGACTCAGATGAGGAAATGGAAGATGCACAAGCTGGAGATCTCCCAGAAGATCACCCTGCTGAGATTGCTGTCTCTTTTGGCAGAAATTCAGGTGCCTCTTCTTCTGGTGAAACCTCAGCTCTGATGGAGACCTTGGAAGCCCTTCATCAGAATCAAGCTATGCTGGCTTCTCGTTTGGACGCGCAAGAAGTAGCCAATGCTGAGTTTCGCTCCTTCATGGCAAGGCAAGCTACAAGCACTGACGGGATTCATGATGTTCTGGCGCGGATTTTGCGTAGGCTAGGATCTTAGTCCTTTGGTCTTTGTAGTTTTCTTTCCCTGTTGCATCTGTTTTCCTGCATTCCTCTCTTGTAACCTTTTTTGATTATAAATGAAAAAGTTTCTTTGTTTTTACATTCCTGTGACTTTATTTGTCGTTTTATTCATCTGAATCTTTTGAAATATTCTTTTTGATGTTATGACAAAAAGGGGGAGAAGATAAATGATAAATGATTTGATTAAATCTATCAGTTGCTGGGTAAAGCTCCCACAAATGTACTAACAAGAACTGCAAGTTCTATATGGTTTAAGTGTTTTGCAGGTATAAAGAAGTGAAGAGAATCTTCAAAGCAAACACAAGAAGTGTTATTCTGTAAAAAGAATAAGCTCATGGAAACTGAAGCAAGCTGAGTGCTGTCAAGCTTCAGAAATCAGAAGCAAGAAAGAAGAATGAATCAGAAGCACTGATAATAGAATTTGATCCATATTTGTCTATTTGCTCTGACAAAATTCTATTTGCTCTGATACATTATTTTAGCCTATATGGCTCTGATACATATCATGTGTTCTAATATACATTTTATGTTCTGACTCGTTCATGCTGACTTCTGTCGTTTAGTTTTTGTTCTGTAACATTTCAGGATGTAGAGATGCTCTGATGATGCTCTGGTACATTCAACAATGTTCTGATACAAATCTAGCATGAAGTGATGTTGGTAGAAATTCAAAGCTCTGAAGCTATCCGAGGGAAGCAGAAATCAGAAGCTGTGAATGTTCTAAAGATCCAGAAAACTCAAGTTCTGAAGCTGTCCTGAATGGAAGCAGAAATCAGAAGCTGTGAATGTTCTGAAGATCAAAGAAATTCAAGTTCTGAAGCTGTCCTAAATGGAAGCAGAAATCAGAAGCTGTGAATGTTCTGAAGATCAAAGAAATTCAAGTTCTGAAGCTGTCCTAGATGGAAGCAGAAGTCAGAAGCTGTGAGTGTTCTAGGGATCTAAAGAAATTCTAGTTCTGAAGCTGTCCAATGGAAGCAGAAGTCAGAAGCTATGAATTCTCTAAAGACAGAAGCTTATGTGATCGTCTCTACCGAAATAATCAGGGAAGTCTTTTATTAAAGTTCTTCGAGTATTTATTTCAGGGGGAGATTATTTATCTCAGGGGGAGATTGTTAATCTCAGGGGGAGACATATTCATATGCTTATGCTATAGCTGTGTAATTTGTCTTTTGCCGTCTGCTCTTTCTGATCGCAAATTCATATCATTTATATATGTTTTTGTCATCATCAAAAAGGGGGAGATTGTTAGAACAAGATTTGTTCTGATCAATTATCTTAGTTTTGATGATAACAATAATATGAATTTTGCTTAAGATAATATGGTACTCTAATCCATTGCAATTTCCTTTTCAGGAAATATATAAAGAGTATGCATAATTCAGCACTCAGAAGCCTTGTCTCAAGGGTTCAGCATGCAACATCAGAACATGGTCTGGCAAGACATCAGAAGATGGTCGAAGCAGAATCAGAACATGGGTCTATGGAAGCATCAGAAGAACATGAGATCAGAAGCACTGAAGTTCTGATGGTATCACGCTCAGAAGCACTTCAAGGTCAGAAGATCAGAAGATGCTTTGCACCAAGCTGTTTGACTCTGATGATATTCAAACGTTGTATTCACAAAACATCAGATCAGAAGGAAGTACAAGTGGCAAGCTACGCTGACTGACAAAAGGAACGTTAAAAGCTATTATAGGCAACGTCAGTAGACACAGCGTGAACAAGGCTCGAGGTAGTTGACAAAAGCGTATAACATTAAATGCGATGCTGTACGGAACACGCAAAGCATTAAATGCACTCAACGGTCATCTTCTCCAACGCCTATAAATATGAAGTTCTGATGAGAAGCAAGGTTAACGATTCTGAACAAAATCAACGCCTATTAACTTGCTGAAACTCTGTTCTACTCAAAGCTCAAAATCTTCATCTTCATCAAAGCTCACTACATTGCTGTTGTAATATATTAGTGAGATTAAGCTTAAACGTTAAGAGAAATATCACAGTTTGTGATTATAGCTTTTAAGAAGCAATTGTAATACTCTTAGAATTGATTACATTAAGTTGTAAGGAACTAGAGTGATCGTGTGGATCAGAATACTCTAGAAAAGTCTTAGAGGTTATCTAAGCAGGTTGTAACTAGAGTGATCGTGTGGATCAGAATACTCTAGAAAAGTCTTAGAGGGTATCTAAGCAGTTGTTCCTGGAGTGATCAGTGTGTGATCAGAAGACTCTGGAAGACTTAGTTGCTGACTAAGTGGAGAACCATTGTAATCCGTGCGATTAGTGGATTAAATCCTCAGTTGAGGTAAATCATCTCTGCGGGGGTGGACTGGAGTAGTTTAGTTAACAACGAACCAGGATAAAAATAACTGTGCAATTTATTTTTATCTGTCAAGTTTTTAAAGCTACACTTATTCAAACCCCCCCTTTCTAAGTGTTTTTCTATCCTTCAGTAATAGCTTAGATTTACTTTCCGCACTTTACATTTTGCATTTTAATTCCTGTACATATAAAACTGCGTGTATAACAAGAATAAAACTGAAGCGCTAGATCACTAATCTCAAAGATAATATATCTGAAAACAAAACACAATCACACTTGCACCTCTTAGGGTAATCCCTCTAATACTCTTTTTAAATTACCTGATTACAAATTCAAATTCCTGTTTGTATCTAGTTAGGGAAATTTTATAAAAGAAATGGGAAAGCACCTTACAAATTTAGGGTAGACCTCCTAATTGCTTGCTCAAACAAAACAAAACAACAAATGTTTCACACATCACTGTTTTTCCAAAACAAACTTTCAAAAGACTATACTTTGTATATATCCAAACAAGGATTATTACGAAGTTAAAAAATCTTTTTTCAAACCATCAAAACATCTTCCAAAAGATAAACACTTTGTATACATCCGCACAAGGATCATTACAAAGTTAATTCTTTACAAAAGGTTTTAAAACTACATACAAGCATTTCAAGCAAATCAAACGATTCAAACAAGTGAGCTAAGCAATTAAGAGCCCATGGATAACCATGGATACAAAGGGTGCTAACACCTTCCCTTTGTATAACCTACCCCCGAACCCAAAATCTCTTTAAGGTCTTTTTCTGTTTCTTTTATAAAACTTTCCTTAATTGGATAAAATAAAAGCCGGTGGAGACTCTCTGCTTTTTGCAATTCAAAAAATAAAAAGAAGAGTCAGTTCACGTCCAAAAACCGAGGTGACAGTGTGGATAGAAGAAAAAGATGTTGCTCAAGGGGTATAAAGAAAAGATTATCTTTGTGAAAAGCAATAGAAGGTTGCTTGAAAAAAATATTTAGTAAATAAAAAAGAAATAAAAAATTTGTGACCCTTGAGCAAGTAAAAGAAAAGAAAAGTTGGAGAGAATAATGTGGTGAACTTGGTTGGTGTGGTTGTGATGATTGAATTGTAATCGAATGCTCTCTTAGGTTTTGACACTTTCGTTTCAATGGCCGTGAGATATGACACTTCCTTGTTAACCAAGCCAAGTTACAGCCCCAAAAGTCCTTTTTGATTCAAGCTTTTACGCTTTTTATATATATTTTGCTTAGACGAGTTCATAATTAATTCTGGATGTTTGCGTCATTGTCTGGTGAGTGTTAGGATCCTCCATTTTTGTTCTCTCAGAGGAGAAGTGTGTAGTTATGATTCATTCTTGAACTTCTGTTGCTTGTGGAATTTCTGACATAGAATTTGTATATAGGATTAGCATATCGATCATGGTACTTTGATTGAAATTGGTAAGGATTGATTTTTGTGTACTTTTGGAATTTGAACCATTCAATTGTTCTTGTTTTTGCTTGATTGGTTCATTATTGATATTTGTGTTCCTGGTAATTTATCATTGTTTTGTTTGAGGACAAACAAGACTTTAAGTTGGGGAGAGTTGTTAGGTGCTAAATTGAGTTAATATCAAGTTTAATTTGTGGCACCTTTCGACCGATTTTATCAAGTATTCGTATAATTCCCTTTAGTTTTATATAACTATTTGTAGTTTATAATTTTAGCTTTTATTTCATGTTAATATGTGTTTTAGTTATGATTTTGCAGGTCTTGGCAAATTTTGGAAGCTTTGAGCTTGTTTTGGCCAAGATTGAAGTCTGGTGGGCAGAGCTTAGCGCGCGTCACGCGGTACTAGGGCGCATCGCGCCCTGGGTTTAGATATTTTAGAGGCTTCCAGCAGAGAAACGCGCGCGTGGCGCGCTTGGGCAGTTTGATCTGCAAGTGACATGGCGCGAAGCGAGCTAGACGACACGACGCGCCCTGGACAAAAAAAAGAATTGCTATATAAAGAGCAAATCAGATATTTTGTGGGAGATTCGTCTTTTTCAGAGCTCAATACACCATTTTCTACTGTAGCCAAGTGAGAAGTGAAGAATCGAAGCTTTGATCGTCGATTAATCGCCGTAGATGCTTGTTATTCTTCATCCTTACCTTATTGAACAAGCTACCATGTCTATGGATAGCTAAATCTCTTTTGTATCAAGATAAGATGTAATCTTCCTTTACTTTTGTATGTTTTTCTTGTGAATATATGTGTATGAACAAGTGATGATCAATATAGATGGTTTAGTTTGTTTATTAAAGCTTTTCTATGGTATAAATGTTTGAGACATCAATGTTTGTACCTTGACTTAATTTTATCATCTATCAAACTATAAATTGCAGACATGGATTTAGCGTTTGATATTTACTTTGTATCGGTTTATAAAATGTTATTTGTATTGTTTAAGCGGTGGAGAAATCGGCGGTTAAACAATACGGTAAATCTAGCTATATCGTTGCGGACACTGACGGTATAGATGTCGATACATAATTATATTGATCGTTAACAAGTTCATATATATATATATATATATATATATATTTATAGGTTGACATACAAAGTTAGGTCGGTGAAATCGAATCTTGATACATTCTCTTAAACTTAGAACTTTCTTAATTTTACTCCTTCCTACTAAATTGTTGAATGATCTTAAACCAAACCCAAAGTAACCTTAACTCAAGACAACATAGACTATAGAACAGCGGTGGTATCGCAATAATCCCTGTGGAAACAATATAATCTAAAAGTACTCCAATATACTTTCAACAGCTTCATAGTTGAAATCCATGAATATGTGAAGATTTCCAATATTGATGATGATGATGAATGTTGAAATTAATGAATGATTTGCTGAGATTTTGATGAGTTGTTAGAGGTTTATGTGAGTAAGGTTGTGATTGGTGTATCATCTTTAATTCTTTCAATTTCATAGTTTTGTATTATTAGGGTTTATGTTAGATTTCATGAAATTGGTGGACTAAACATAATTTGGTATGATTTGATGATGATAAATGATGTATACTGATCATATATGCTTTGAAGTGTTGATTGGAAGTGATTTTGGGTTGAGATATAGCATTTTCGTAGGTCTGTTCGCTGCTGTATTTTTCTGCATAATCGCGCGGTTGCTAAGCGGACCCCACCCCGCTGAGCGGACCCTGCTGTCAAAAATATTTTTGAAACTTCGAATGTCATAACTTTTGATCCGTAATTCCGTTTTATGCACCGTTCGAAGCGTTGGGAAGCTAATGAAATTATCTATATGATAGAAGTAGAATGGTTAGCACATGATGAATAAATTATGATGTTATTAATATGTAATTATGTATATGTGCGTTATAACTTGATAATTTGTGAATAACATTGTGATGGCATGTTATGTGGTGTAATATTCATGATATGTGTTATTTGAATGTTCTTGTGGAGAATGATTACCTGATGACTTAATTATGATGTGGTTGTTTTAATAACATGTATGTATGTGAATATGTGTTATGCCTTGATGAAATGTGAATAACATGTGTTTATATGATACGTTGTAATTTATTCATATTGTATACCGTGATGAATTGATGAGGATGTGCACAAATGTATTGGCAATTGTTTACTACATGTATAATGAGATGTTGAATTGGTGAATACTATGAGTATGATTTATATGTGAGAGATAACATGTTAATTGAATCGTATTTATGTAAATGTGAATTGGTGTTGATAGATAACAATATTGTTGGCATGATATGTGATATGATATTCATGATGAGTATGAATGATTATATGCTGTTTGTTTTTTGAAAATTAATGAGAGCTCGCTAAACGGAGCTAGTCCGCTAAGCGGAGCTCAGTTTTGGTTCGCTTCTGTTTCAGTCCGCTTGAAGCGGGGTTATTGAAATTTTATTTCCATAAGCGCGCTTGAAGGTCGCTAAGCGGGCCTTGTTGTGCAAAACTTGTTCAAACTTTAACATGATGTATGTTTTGAACGGTAACGTGCAAAACTTGTTCAAACTTTAACATGAAGCTCTAATTAATATCTTTCCATTGTGTATGATTTGAATATCTTTGGAAATCTTTATGAATCCTTTCCTTGAATTGAATTGCTTTATGTTGTGAATGTTGTTGTGAAATGAAGTGTTGTTGTATGATGATGATGCAACATAGCGACGTGATTGTAAAGTGACGCATTCTTATGAATGATGGGGATTTTATTGTTGTTGTTGAAGTTCGACATTTTATTGAAAATGTTCGATGGTTGTTTAGACGATGTTTTGACATATTGTTATGTTGTATTTGTGGATGTGCATCTTTGAGTCACATCCATTGCATATTGCATGCCTGAAACTTATGGCAAACACGACGGCCTGAAAACTATGGCAACCACGACGGGCTTAATGGAAAATAGTGATGATGTGTCCAATGGCAACTTTTTAGACGACGGGAGTTTCAATCCGAATGGTACCACATGCATTTGCATAAGTCGAGTCACATGTGAATTGCATTTGAGTCTTATAGGATTATGTTGTTGTGACTTGATGAAGATATGCTTGTTGAGATGTGATGACTAGATGATGAGATGTTTGTCGTGATGTGTTGGAATCTTACTTGTGAATTGCATATATTGTCATGGTTGATTGTTGAGATTGTTGCTGTTTCATAAGTTGATTATTTGATTTGAATTGTTGAGACGATGATATGTTTGTTGTGATGTGATGATAGTCTAATTGTGAATTTGAATATGTTGTCTTAGTTGATTAATGACATTGTTTCCGTCTTGAAAGTTGTATTATATTGGTAAGTTATTTTGCAATGAAAATTGTTGTAAGATGTTATGTGATGCGAAGTGGTGAAATTATGTATGATCTATATCTCCTATATTATTTATCATGCATTCCTTTATATTGTAAGGTGTCTTACCCCTTTGCTAATATTCCCCCTACCATGGGAAATGGGCGGGTGACTTTGAGAAAATGTATTACAAGGATCCACGATTTGGGATGAATGCGCTAGTTGATGATACAGGTGCTTTAGAAATTGCAGACCTTTACAGGGTGCACCAAAGTGTTGACATTTACATTGAACACACACTGTCTCAGCCTGATTTTTGTGATAGACCAGTGGATGATGTTGTTGTTGAGCCTGTAGATGAGGTTGAAGAGTTTCTTAATAAGTTACATGATGAAATAGCTGATAAATTGGATAATATGAATGATGTTAATATTGTTGTGGAAGAAGGAGAAGTTGGGTTGAATGGTGACAATGTTGTGGAAGGAGGAGAAGCTAGATTGAATGGTGGAAATGTTGCTGTTGAAGAAGGAGATGCTGAGATAAATGGAGGAAATATTGTCGTGGAAGGAGGAGATGTTGGGCTAAATGGTGAAAATGCTAATGTAGCCTCAAACAATATGGGTGAGGTGCATGATGAAAGTGATGATGATAGTGAAGATGAGAGCTTTCAGTATGACAGTGCCCTTGAGGTATCATTTGAGGATGAGTCTGGTGGGTATGATGAGATGGATGAGGATGAACTTGCTGATCTCATAGAAAATTAATCTGATGGAAAGTCTAGTGGAAAAAAAGCAAATGAAAGATACAGGAGAGTGTAAGGGGAGTGATAATGACAGTGATGATCTTCAAAGTGGTTGTGATAGTGATGACAGTAGTGGAAATAATAGGAAGAAGTACCCATTTTTCAAAGAAAAGAAAGATATGTCCAACTACAAATGGGACAACACACGACTCACTGTGATGCTGTGCTCAATAACATGTATGGGTCATTTAATAGTGTAATTCTTGACTCTAGAGAAAAGCCACTTGTGATAATGCTTGAAGAGATCAGAACTTACCTCATGGAGAGATGGGCTAAAAATAGAATGAGGTTCCAAGAAGTATCTGGTAATGAAATTTTGACTAACATTAGAAAGAAACTCGAGATAACTAGCAATTTTACCAATTTATGGCTTGTGAGGTATGTTAACTTATAGCATTATCAACTGTTATAAATAGTATTGTTAAGTAGTGTTATTAATAGGATTTCTTGTTATTGTAGAATGACAGATGAGCATATGTTTGAAGTGAGACATTTGGAAAACCCAGCTGAAACATTCACTATGAATTTGAAGGATATGCGTTGCTCATGCAGAAGATGGGAGCTAACAGGTCTTCCATGTGTCCATGCAATGGTATCCATGAAGAGTAGGAATTTTAAAGTTAATGATTACATTCCCGAGTACTATAGGGTATCCACATACAAGGCAGTATACAAGCATGTTCTGTACCCGGTAAATGGATCTAATTTGTGGGTCAAGACTCCATATCCAGATGTGCAGCCACCTAAATATAGGAAGATGTCCGGTAGACCAAAGAAAAGAAGAAATCTTAAGCAAGGAGAGATTGATGGGAGTGACAAAAAAATGAGAAGGACATGTTTTATTATCAAGCGCTCTAGGTGCAAGAAGGTTGGCCATAACAAATTAACCTGCAAGGTGACACCGGCATCTCAACCAAGTCAGGCCACAACTACTAATGCTTCTACACAGATGGTTGGATCTCAACCAAGTCAAGCTACAACTACTAATGTAAGTCAGCCAACATCTACCCAGGTGACTGTAACTCAGACCTCAGCATCTACACAGGCTTACATGAATGCAACCCAATCTTCTAGAGGAAAGGTGGTAACAGGACAATGTTCAAGGGCAAATGCAGCTAACAGCCAATCTTCAAAAGCATCTGGGAAGTCACAAAAGCTTGGTGTACGAAGGCCATTTGTATCTCCAGGACCAACAACAAGATTATCTGCATCAAGGATGTGATTGGACCTACAACTAGAAGGACTGCACCAACAAAGAGGCTCCCATCAAAGAAAATTACCTAGTCTATATTAGGCTTAGGCTTAGTAATGTAATTTGAAGTTGTGTTGAACACTTAGGTTTATGGTTTTTGTATTGTATGTTTTTTGTATTTGAAGTCATCTTGAACAATTTGGTTTATGGTAAACATCCTGCCAGATTTTTGAAGTCATTTTGAACATGTCTATGTAACATGTCAAATGCATTTTGGAACAATGTGGAAATATCAATTAATGTCATGTTTGTTTTAGTCTGATTTGTTGCACTGGATTTGTTATGTCTTACTCATATCAACATTATAAACCAAAAAATATTGCCAGTCAAAAATATGCCAAAACATAATACTCATTTCATTCATAACTGTGTTGCAATTACACATTCAAAGTAGATAACTTATAGCATATCCTAAAACATCCTATAAAACCGGACACATAACATTACAAAACACATAATCTTCCACTTCTGAAACTTCTTCAATTGAACTTGAATTTCAGACACAGCATTCCCTAATTCCTCATTTCTACTCTTCAGTTTTTCAAAATCCTTTGATAAGATGTCTAGCTTATTCAACAAATCTTGACATTTGTCTTCCGCAAATTCCTAATGGAACCACTTGAAAAAACCACAACCTTTTTGCTCAGACCCCTGCAAAGAACAAATTTGAATCAGCAACACATCCTCTTTACCTTACTTTAACATACCAAACCAAAATTAGGGCTTACCTTGTAATTGTGACATCCCCAAAATTTCTTTCCGAAATTCTTCTCAGTGTTTTCCCTACGAAGCACAGCATCATCTCCATAGTGACAAATTGGAATACCTCGAACCCTACTGACAACACACGACTCACTGCTTTCTGATTTGGTGTCCTTGAAAAAACGAGAACCATGTGAGACCTTCATCGATGAAGAAGAAGACCAATGAAGTATGTGATGAACGATGGAGAAGAAGAAGAGAGTGACAAAGTTGGTGATGAACACGAAGGAGAGCAAGAAATGAAGAAGACGATCGTAGAATGTGTAGCAACCTGCCTCAAAAATTAAGACTAAGAGAGTCGCCACCTATTCTGAAGGGCGAATAGGAAACCCTACGCAGTATAGAGATCAGGGTAAGATACTATATTCAGGTCGAGGGAAGGTGTTAGGCACCCTCAACCCTTTCCTAAAGGCTAACATTTAAAGATAAAGGTTTATGGCAAAAGATAAAGAAAGATGACAGACAGTAAATAGAGTTAAAGGCTAATTATTTGAACATGATTAGAGTTTGGAAGAGGGGGAAAATTGAGATTTTTGGGAAGGGGACTCGCCTTGTTGCCAAGTGCCTACGTACCTCCTTAGGGAGGATCAGAGTCTACGTAGTTCGGGGGACGGGTTGTACGCCCTTAAGGTTTGAAATTTGATTTGAAGGTTTGAATAGCCTGTCGTAGTTTTAGAAGTTGTGATTTGAAAATCGCAATTGAAGGGATGAAAATCCGTAGTATCGTGGTTTAGTGTTTTTTAGATGTTTTGGGCGTACAACCCTGATTTAATATGGCACTATTAACCGCAACAATCAATAGATTCGATCGCCATAGTTAACAGATTAGTAAAGGATTGCTGGCAATTCTAATCGATTAATTCGATTATCACTTTTAGCAAATTGATGTATTTTAATTATTAATTTATCGTTACCCCTCATAATCGATAGATTCGATTACAAATAATAACGAATTGATAAGGTATGCTAATCATCATAACCAATAAGATGGTTAAAACCATTTAGCAAAATAATGAGTATTTTAAATTATAGGATTTGATTAATTAAATTAATCGATTATTAACCATCGCGACCAATAGATTTGGTCGGAACGAATAATAAATTGAATCCTAATATTTGGCCAAGGGCCAATGGGATTGAGCGAACCCTAATGCATTGATAGCCTTTCTAGGTTTTTTTTGTGATTTTTAGAGTTAGAACTAATTAAATTAATTAACTCGAATAATCGAGTAATCAAAATAATCGGGAAAATATAATTCTAAACCCTAGTCCTAATTTATTATTTAATCCTAATTATAAAAATTTAAATAAATTAATTATATACACTTAATATTTATTTTACATAAACAAATAATGAAGTAAATAAAATAACTAAAATAAAACCTGGGCATGATCCAGTGTGGTGAAGCCCTGAGGATCCATGGTGGGGACGCAGATCCCTGGGCGTTTGATCTTGCAGCATTAAGATCCGAGGGTTAAGCACTGAAGGTGTACCGTGTGCATATGTTAATGAGCAGTACCGGATCTGTAGGTGCATTGTTATTGAGAAAAAGAAAGAAAAAAACATGTCGACCCCTATGGATCGAACCGGCGCAGCTTGCATACTCCTTACACACGCCTTCACCATTTGGACTACATGCGCTAGCTGTTAATGAAAATGCTTGAAAACAATATGAACAGAAATTTTAAAATAGAGAAACACGCGCCCAGCAGCCATGGCCATCTCCTTCGTGCAGCTTTTCGTGAAGCACATTTTCGCCCACGGTTTTAACCGTTGCCGTAGACCTCCCTCCTCAAAAACCTGCAAATCATTGTCAAAGAATTTCCAGAAAACAACCCCGGTTATAAAAACATAACCCCACGGACCCATTGGACACATTAATTTAACTCGAAATTGCTTCTAATCAAGAAAACCCCTTTTGAAGGTTATGAACCCTAATAATGGTGGAGTGCTTAATCTGCAGCCAAAGCTTAATTAAAATATACAGAAAGTATCGAGACATCATCACTAACACGAATACATAATCAAATTATATCAGTAATACGCATAGGCATGAAATCGAAATCCGAATTTTCGTGGTTTAGCGTAAGCCTATTTCCTCGCGTTCTTGGAGCTTTGATCGATGATGGTGTTTGGTCTATGTTCAGAGATTGCCAAGGAATTGATGAGAGTTCTTTGTTTGATCTTACTCAGACTGCAATTCGATTCAATACTCCCCCTTGGTTCACGATTTCTTCTGCCCTGTTGATACGGTTCTGCAGCTCCTCCTCCTCCAATATTTGTCTTTGTCTTGTCTGTACGTGTTTCTTTGGAATAGGGTTCTCCCCCCTTCTCTTTGTTAAAAATATTTTCTTTTATATTGGTTATTTAGGTTTTTTCCTTAATGGACCTATATTCTAATTAATTTTAGCCCAAATGAATCACTAACCCATTAATCCATGGTATATTATAACAATAATAGTTAAAAATAATTATAATAATCTTAATAATAATATTATTAAAACCACTACTAATTAATAATAGTTAGTTATAATAATAAAATAATTAAACTAATTATAAATAATAAACCATGTGAATAATTTGTGAGAAAGGACTAAAAAACCTCAAGAAGACGGAATAGATGAGCTAGATGACTGAGCTCAAGCACTTTCTGATTTTAACCCCCATTTTGACTCAGGATATCTTATAAGAACGCAGGTTTGACAATAGGAATGTCAAACCCCATGATTCTTAATTTTGATCCTTGATGAATTAAAAGACATGAGTTGACCGGGCAAATTTTGGGGTATGACAGCTGCCCCTGTTCAATCTTCTTAAACCTGAAGAGTCAGATAAGCACGTCTGCCTATCGTGATCTGAAGGTAGAAGATGATTGGACACTGAAATGCCCTGAAATTTGCCTTTATCGGGAAAGAATTCCGTGGGAGATGGGCTTAAATATGCCACCCAAGGTGAATACCATTCTTCTAAGTGTGAGGCAAGCGCCTTTTGGAAGGAACCAGATGATTTTGATTGTAGCACGGCCTAAAAAGGCAACCTGAACTTTATGCTATGTTACGATGCATGCGATGCATGATGCAGTGAGCTTCTCAAAATAAATGAGAGCGGTGTATGTATATGCAATATGTATGAATGAAGTATGTAAGTTGAAATGATGCATGATTGTTAGTTTATGTAAATCGAAGTGTGTTAGTAATTCTGAAAAGAAAGAAGACACCTTTGATTGTTATTGAAGTTTTGGAGAATATCACTGCCGAGGGACTAACGCGATAAACCCAGTTGAGGAATCGTTTGAAAAATCTTGTATGCCTGGAAAAGCTCCTAGAAAGGATGGAATACGTCTTGAAGAAGACTTCCTGGAAAGGTTCCTGAAAAGGAATAGCGAGGACCTTCTGTTGGTTGTGTAATTGGCTTGCTATGGTCAGCAAGCTTCCGCAGTTTGTGAACCCCCACTTACTATAGTTCTAGTAAGTTTTCGTAGTTTGTGAACCCCCACTTACTATAGTTCTAGTAAGTTTCCGTAGTTTGTGAACCCCCACTTACTGTAGTTCTAGTAAGTTTCCGTAGTTTGTGAACCCCCACTTACTATAGTTCTAGTAAGTTTCCGTAGTTTGTGAACCCCCACTTACTGTAGTTCTAGTAAGTTTCCGTAGTTTGTGAACCCCCACTTACTATAGTTCTAGTAGGTTTCCGTAGTTTGTGGACCCCAATAGGATTGCTTGCTATAATTCTAGCAAGTTCACCTGCACCAACAGGGTTATCTGCGAATATTATCGCAGAATTTACCTGTGTCACCAATAGGGTTATTCGCGAGTGTTATCGCAGAATTTTCCTGTACCACCAATAGGGTTATTCGCGAGTGTTATCGCGAAATTTACCTATGTCACCAGGGTTATCTGCGAGTGTTATCGCAGAATTTACCTGTACCACCAATAGGGTTATTCGCGAGTGTTATCGCGAAATTTACCTATGTCACCAGGGTTATCTGCGAGTGTTATCGCAGAATTTACCTGTACCACCAATAGGGTTATCCGCGAGTGTTATCGCGAAATTTACCTATGTCACCAGGGTTATCTGCGAGTGTTATCGCAGAATTTACCTGTACCACCAATAGGGTTATCCGCGAGTGTTATCGCGAAATTTACCTATACCATTTTAGGCTAATTTGCTATGCTCATAGCAACTTCGCCTGTACCAAAGGAATTACTTGCCATGGTTCTGACAAGTGTACCTGCATAAGAGTGATCGCCTGCTATAGTTCTAGCGAACTTACCTGCATGAAAAAGATTCACCTGTTTTGGATACTCACGACTATAGGGTCGGAGAAATTACACCTTTCACAACACGAGGGTTGGAGACTAGGCTTTTGTAGTGTGATTTGGATTTTGATGTAATAGTCAGACGGGAACTGACTACCAGACGGGAACTGGATTTAATGATTTTCCAGGACGAGAACTGGACTTTGAACTGGTTTGGATTGCCAATAAAAATTGGGCTTTTGTGATATGTATATGCTAATGCTAATGCGTATGCATGTATGCTAATGCTGATGCAATCCCATGGTTTTATCTCCTCAAACCCATTGAACCTGTTTATTCCATGCTTGCACTTATACCCTGACTATGCTTATGCTGGCTTTGTAATGTTTATGTATGCTTATGCTTATGCGTATGTTTGGTTGACGTAATGAGTGGAACGAAGTAATGTCTTCTGTAAGATTACCTGAAAAGGTCTTTTTGGAATGGAAGTGAATGTTTGTCTTAAAGAAGACTATCTGAAATGATTTATCGAAATGGTAGCAATTTGTCTTAGAGAAAACCACCTGTAAAGGCTCTTAGAGTAGATAGAAATTTGTCTTAAAGAAGATCGCCTGAAAAAGTTCTTAGCAAGGAATGAAGAATGTCTTTAAAGACGACTACCTGAAAAGGTTGAAAGATGTCTTGAAGAAGACTACCTGAAGAGGTTCCTGAGAGGGATGACGAATTGTTTTTTTGAAAGAGACTACCTGAAAAGGTACTTAGGACAAGGATGTCTCTAAGAAGCCAACCTGAAAAGGTGCTTAGAAGAAGGATGTCTTGAAGAAGACTACCTCTAAAGGTACTTAGAAAAAGAATGTCTTGAAGAAGACTACCTCAAAAGGTACTTAGAAAAGGGAACGTCTTGAAAAAGACTACCTGAAAAGGAACTTTAGAAAGAGGGATGTCTTAAAGAAGACTACCTGAAACGGTACTTAGAAAAAGAATGTCCTGAAGAAGACTACCTGAAAAGGTACTTAGAAAAAGAATGTCCTGAAGAAGACTACCTCAAAAGGTACTTAGAAAAGGGAACGTCTTGAAAAAGACTTCCTGAAAAGGAACTTTAGAAAAAGGGATGTCTTAAAGAAGACTACTTGAAAAGGTACTTAGAAAAAAGAATGTCTTGAAGAAGACTACCTGAAAAGGTACTTAGAAATGACGATGATTGTCTTAGAGAAGACCCCCAGAAGGGTTTTTAGAAAAGAATGTCTTGAAGAAGACTACCTAAAGAGGTTCTTGGAAATGGTGATAATCTGTCTTGAATAAGACTGTTTGAGGAAACTCCTAGAAAGGATCGTGAGATTCGTCTTAAAGAAGACCACATAGAACATTACAGTGTAATGTATCAACCGATGTATGCAATGCATGAATGTTTTTGCATGATGCTTCACTGATGGGTTGTTGATAACCAGCGTATATAGCTCGCCGAGGTTGCAGGTTTGTTTGATAAGGTGGGGTGTGATGCTAGCGCGATTCCCCGATACCTGTTTTTTTTAATTTTGAAGATTGTAGTTAGGAGAAAGATTTGTCAGATGTTGTAAAGCGCGAGAACACCTTCTTCTTATGTTGTGCGTCTTATGGATTTGAGATCCAATGCCCCAATGTTTAGTGGAAAAAGATGCTTATGAGGGAAGTGCCCCAGCAAATAGCTTTGTCATATGCTTCGATGTTTAGATTGAAGGGTGTGCCCTTGATCTCCATGATATAGAGGACTATCCATAGTGTTTTATCCTTTTGAATTTGAATTCTTCCCATGTTTGACATGCCCCTGTTTGTTATTGCTTCGAGATGTGACCCAAGTCGATTGAACCTTAGGAAGACTGCCCCTAGTTAATAGGATGTTCGATTGTATGCCCCTGTGCTCCTTGAAATTTTTGCCCCTGTTTAGGAGAACCCCCTAGATGTGGTTCCCCCGACTCCAGGGTCTTTATTAGAAATGATCACCTTTGATTAACCCATTTCGAGATTTCCTCGATGCTAAGTGTATGCTCGTAGATGGTGTTGTACTTTTTGAGAAGTAGCTCCAATGGAATGCGTATGCAAGTTTTGAAATCGAAGTCCGTTATGAATTAGGACTGGATGGTTTTGAAAGGAATGCTTGAAGAAGCATAGTGATTAGAAGTAGTTTTAACAAACATAGGAGTCAGTATAACAAATCCCTGCTTAATATGCTTTCGTAGTTAACCTTGCCTCAATTAGGACTTTTAAATGTTGTAACTTGGCCTGGTTCATGTTTTAAGAAACAATGGATATAAGGCTCAAAATTTTATTTATCCCACCCCTTTCTCCTTGATGTTCTCCAGATCCTAAAAATTCGCCTAATCCAATGGATGTGCTTTGTTTGCAAGAGAATCAGTTCTGATGTTGAGCAGAAGCCTTTAACAAAGACCCAAGCGTTTGATAAAAAATATTGTAAAGATCCAAGCATTGTTGTGAAGTTTTGATGGTTTGGCAGTCATGAGATTATCATTTGTATTTCGCCTTTGTTTTTATCCCTTATTTTCGCATGAACCAACTCTCTTGAGTTTGATCCATCGGGATGCCCCAATTTTGCCTAAGTCTTTTTGTTTCCTTTTATGGAATTTTCATTTTGACTTAGCGGGCGTTTTTTATTCTTGAAAGCTCCTTTTGAGATTGATTCTTGGATATTGCATGTTGTGACTGCTATGTTGATTTTGATTTGTAAGCTTCGCCTTTGATACTTCCTCGATCTTGAATGATGTAATGAGGAAGAAGGTGTTGTAAATGTTATCTCCATTACTTCCTCAATCTTTGATGAATGCGAGGAAGAAAATATGCTTGAACCTTTGCTTTGCTTGATCCTTTGCTTGGATTGAGTGATTCTCTTGACAACCAAAATACACCATTGAATTAATTGAAATCTACCCTGCCCCTGGTTGAAATCAAGGTTTATTTAAAAAGTAGAAGAAAACTCCAACTCCTGGCTCGAGGGGGTGACGAGGGATTAACATCCTTATATCTCCACTGTTTGGGAATGGAAACAATGCCTGTACATCCTCGGCTTGGTCTTACCTTGAAAGCATACGTTTAGCTGGACTTAGTCATTTGTATTCGTCATTCTCCCTCAAGTTTGTTAATAACCCTAAAAATAGGAGTGTGTGACTGGAAAGTCATAGTAGTGAGTGAATGAAATGAATGAATTGATTCCAAAACCTGCATGGTCATCCCATTAGAATTGTTAATCCAAAGGTACAGCTTTTATCCTGAGCGACACTTAGCGATTGTAGAGTTGAAATTGTGAGCACGGTAAACACCTATTGATCCTAGGGATAATCTCCTTTGTAGATCCACTGATCTTGTTTTACTCCTTAGCTCTTTAGAATTGTAGAAGTAAAAGGGTAACCTCGAATTCTTCTTTGGACATGTCAAACCTGTAGAGAATAAACCGTCAGCGGTGGGTTTTCGTCATATCGGAACTTCATGAGCTTCCTTTGACTGAACCTCTTTTGCTTTTCCCAAGGATAGTATCACCTATAACCCTTTTTCCTTTGGTATGGGGTTGACATATGTCGCATTCCCTCCATCGGAGTCATGCACCTTTGCTCAGGGTATTGCCCCAATTGGACTGACCCTTACCCCAGGTTATCGTAGAGCGTCCTTGAAAGTTTGATATGTTCTAAGATGAACCCCTTTATGACTAGATACATCTTGAGTGTATCTATGAGGGAACTCTTTGTTGAACTAATCATTGCTCGATGACAACCTTTATTGTATTCATAATCATGTTATGACAAGGCATGGACATGCGGCTGGCATGGCGAGAGGCATCTTTTTCTTTAGCAAGACTAAGATCTTTTATTCTCCTTGCTCCATAGTCTACGATCCTTTGATTTTTTTTTTGAGTTTCGGGAAACCGGCTAGCACGGTTGGTATGGATGCGGGCGAAGATAGAAATGCAAATGAGAATGTATGAATGCATGAAAATGCCAATGCACGCGTAAGCGAGAGACTCCTTGTATTGTAACTCCGTGTATGCAGACGTGTAACATATGATCCTAGGGATGGCCTTAGAGGCGACATTAGACCCTCTTGGAATCTTTGCAGGATAAATGTTATGACACGCTAAAGGAAATCCCTTGGATTCGAGAGTATGCAGAAGATAGCGGCTAGTGACCGTTTAAGATAGACACTAAATCTCATGGCCATCGAGAAGCCAATTGACGTGTACCAATGAATTTGTCCCTCGTGGGAAGGTTCTCTATGCGGAACACAACCTATCTAAGGACGATATGGACGAAGAGAAATCTCTACATGCTAGGGATGTGATGTGTAAATGGAGATCCAAACCCTACAAGTTAGAGGGTGCGCGGGAATAAGCATGGAGTGACCGTTCAGGACAGTCACTAGATTTCATAGCCATCGAGAGGCCAATCGACCGCATGCTAATGAAGTTGTCCTTCGGGGAAGGACGCGTCGTTGTGAAAACGCACGAGTGTGAAAGAAAATCCCTATAAGCTAGGGAGTACGTAGGAGTAAGCACGGGGTGACCGTTCAAGACAGTCACTGAATCGCATGGCCATCGAGAGGCCAATTGACGTGTGTTAATGGAAATGTCCTTCGGGGAAGGACACGCAGTTGTAGATACAAGGATATAAAAGTAAAATCCCTACAGGTTAGGGAGTGCGTAGATGCGGGCGCGGAGTGACTGTTCATGACAGTCACTTAGTCTCATGGCTATCGAGAAGCCAATCGACGTGCGTAAGCGAAGATGTCCTTCGTGGGAAGGACACGTATTTGCAAGAATACGAGGATATAAAAATAAAATCCCTACAGGCTAAGGGATGCATAGATGGTGATGTCCTTCGTGGGAAAGACATGATCTTTAGAAATTAGAGTCCCTACAGGCTAGGGACCACGTGGGGATACCTGCAAAATCGAAACACATGGATATTCGAAGTATATAAATTGCAAACATATGAAGAGAACAGCAGCACAAAAGTCCTAGGTACATAGGTTCGACGTAGCGGCTCTAGGGAGCCTACCCTTTTTTTTGGGAGTGTTCTAGAAGGTCTCATGGGGTCGTTCGTAGCCTCCGAGACTTTTTCGTCTCTTCGGATTTTAGAACAACTCATTTTATCCATGAGGTTCGAATTTTTGGGGTAGGTTCTCGGAGAGATCAGCTAAGTATCCAGTCCAGCCCTCCACAAAGTCAAGCTTCGTTTCGGACCTTTCCAAATACCCAACCCACTCCGAGTGGAGTTATCAGTGAGACTCGTAAGGCGATTCATGTCCCCTTTTGGTCTCAAAGTTAACTCCCACACTTAGGTTTAACAACAATTTTATATATCCCAAAAGATGCAATAGAAATAAAAATATTCATTTAAATAAATATTTAATTAAATTGCAGTAGTGAAATTGCAGAGGAAAATAAATAAATAAAATTTAAATATTTACTAACCTCGAAATCCGGCTGCTTATGATACAAAAGAATGCGATAACAGCAAATATTTAAATAAACAGATAATTATTTTAAATGATATAAATAGTTGAAATTACAGATAAATAAATAAATAAAAATTAAATTTTATTTATTTATATATTTTTTTTTAAAAAGATAAACCTTCCTCCAAACCCTAAAAAATGGCAGATTCGCCAAACCCTAAAATGCGCCAAACCTAAATCCTGCCAAAGCCTAAAGCCTATAGGAGCATAGTAATTCACCGTTATAGTTATCCCCAGCAGAGTCGCCAGCTGTAGCAACCTGCCTCAAAAATTAAGACTAAGAGAGTCGCCACCTATTCTGAAGGGCGAATAGGAAACCCTACGCAGTATAGAGATCAGGGTAAGATACTATATTCAGGTCGAGGGAAGGTGTTAGGCACCCTCAACCCTTTCCTAAAGGCTAACATTTAAAGATAAAGGTTTATGGCAAAAGATAAAGAAAGATGACAGACAGTAAATAGAGTTAAAGGCTAATTATTTGAACATGATTAGAGTTTGGAAGAGGGGGAAAATTGAGATTTTTGGGAAGGGGACTCGCCTTGTTGCCAAGTGCCTACGTACCTCCTTAGGGAGGATCAGAGTCTACGTAGTTCGGGGGACGGGTTGTACGCCCTTAAGGTTTGAAATTTGATTTGAAGGTTTGAATAGCCTGTCGTAGTTTTAGAAGTTGTGATTTGAAAATCGCAATTGAAGGGATGAAAATCCGTAGTATCGTGGTTTAGTGTTTTTTAGATGTTTTGGGCGTACAACCCTGATTTAATATGGCACTATTAACCGCAACGATCAATAGATTCGATCGCCATAGTTAACAGATTAGTAAAGGATTGCTGGCAATTCTAATCGATTAATTCGATTATCACTTTTAGCAAATTGATGTATTTTAATTATTAATTTATCGTTACCCCTCATAATCGATAGATTCGATTACAAATAATAACGAATTGATAAGGTATGCTAATCATCATAACCAATAAGATGGTTAAAACCATTTAGCAAAATAATGAGTATTTTAAATTATAGGATTTGATTAATTAAATTAATCGATTATTAACCATCGCGACCAATAGATTTGGTCGGAACGAATAATAAATTGAATCCTAATATTTGGCCAAGGGCCAATGGGATTGAGCGAACCCTAATGCATTGATAGCCTTTCTAGGTTTTTTTTTGTGATTTTTAGAGTTAGAACTAATTAAATTAATTAACTCGAATAATCGAGTAATCAAAATAATCGGGAAAATATAATTCTAAACCCTAGTCCTAATTTATTATTTAATCCTAATTATAAAAATTTAAATAAATTAATTATATACACTTAATATTTATTTTACATAAACAAATAATGAAGTAAATAAAATAACTAAAATAAAACCTGGGCATGATCCAGTGTGGTGAAGCCCTGAGGATCCATGGTGGGGACGCAGATCCCTGGGCGTTTGATCTTGCAGCATTAAGATCCGAGGGTTAAGCACTGAAGGTGTACCGTGTGCATATGTTAATGAGCAGTACCGGATCTGTAGGTGCATTGTTATTGAGAAAAAGAAAGAAAAAAACATGTCGACCCCTATGGATCGAACCGGCGCAGCTTGCATACTCCTTACACACGCCTTCACCATTTGGACTACATGCGCTAGCTGTTAATGAAAATGCTTGAAAACAATATGAACAGAAATTTTAAAATAGAGAAACACGCGCCCAGCAGCCATGGCCATCTCCTTCGTGCAGCTTTTCGTGAAGCACATTTTCGCCCACGGTTTTAACCGTTGCCGTAGACCTCCCTCCTCAAAAACCTGCAAATCATTGTCAAAGAATTTCCAGAAAACAACCCCGGTTATAAAAACATAACCCCACGGACCCATTGGACACATTAATTTAACTCGAAATTGCTTCTAATCAAGAAAACCCCTTTTGAAGGTTATGAACCCTAATAATGGTGGAGTGCTTAATCTGCAGCCAAAGCTTAATTAAAATATACAGAAAGTATCGAGACATCATCACTAACACGAATACATAATCAAATTATATCAGTAATACGCATAGGCATGAAATCGAAATCCGAATTTTCGTGGTTTAGCGTAAGCCTATTTCCTCGCGTTCTTGGAGCTTTGATCGATGATGGTGTTTGGTCTATGTTCAGAGATTGCCAAGGAATTGATGAGAGTTCTTTGTTTGATCTTACTCAGACTGCAATTCGATTCAATACTCCCCCTTGGTTCACGATTTCTTCTGCCCTGTTGATACGGTTCTGCAGCTCCTCCTCCTCCAATATTTGTCTTTGTCTTGTCTGTACGTGTTTCTTTGGAATAGGGTTCTCCCCCCTTCTCTTTGTTAAAAAGATTTTCTTTTATATTGGTTATTTAGGTTTTTTCCTTAATGGACCTATATTCTAATTAATTTTAGCCCAAATGAATCACTAACCCATTATTCCATGGTATATTATAACAATAATAGTTAAAAATAATTATAATAATCTTAATAATAATATTATTAAAACCACTACTAATTAATAATAGTTAGTTATAATAATAAAATAATTAAACTAATTATAAATAATAAACCATGTGAATAATTTGTGAGAAAGGACTAAAAAACCTCAAGAAGACGGAATAGATGAGCTAGATGACTGAGCTCAAGCACTTTCTGATTTTAACCCCCATTTTGACTCAGGATATCTTATAAGAACGCAGGTTTGACAATAGGAATGTCAAACCCCATGATTCTTAATTTTGATCCTTGATGAATTAAAAGACATGAGTTGACCGGGCAAATTTTGGGGTATGACAGAATGAAAACCTAATATAAAGAATGATAACTCACCTGTCAGCTAGACAAAACAGACGGACGTTAGAGCCAACATGACGGACGGGACTAACGTGAATACTTTTGGAAACTTAAAGGACCTAAATGGCACGAAAATTAGTTGAGGGACCAAAGTGAAACAGGGGGTATACTTAAGGGACCAAAAAGGGTATTTTGCAAAGATGTTATGTGATGCGAATTGGTGAAATTATGTATGATCTATATCTCCTATATTATTTATCATGCATTCCTTTATATTGTAAGATATCTTACCCCTTTGCTGATATTTCCCCTACCATGGGAAATAAGCAGGTATTCAAGATTAACTGTGGATGTTCGAAGTGACTTTATGAAGTCTTTATGTTGCTTTATGACAAGTCGAGTTGGTGTCCATTGCTATGATACGTAGCACTCGGGGGAATTAGTCGTTATTATTTGATTGTTGTATTCCATGATGACATTTGTGTTAAGTTGAATTGAAAGATGTTGATAAGTTGAAATTGGAAATTGTTGGATAAAGTTTTGTTTCCGAATGTTATGTATCTTTGTTGAATGCGATATGAGTATGTTTGTTTGGTTAAGTTGAAATGTGACATCCCATCGTTTGGTGAATTTTTTTTTAAAAGCACTCTGATTTTCGCTTATAATTGCAGGGTAGAATTGGGGTGTTACAACAAGGCTAACTAAGTCTATGAGTGACTTTACTATGATTTGACATGCTATTATTCGGTCTATATTGAGGGTTAGAACGATTGTATCTTTAATGGTGTCTCAACAATTATGAAAAAAGTGGAGGAGAAGAGAATTTTTTTGGATTAGAAATAGTTTCTAGGTAGAGGTGGACTCATGCATTTTCTCTGACTGATTTCAAAACCCTATCATCTGCCTAAATAAACAGTGGATCAAGAATTTGTCTTAATTCTAATGTTGGTAGTGGTTTGTGGTTTTTAGCGCTCCTTTGGTATCCTCGGATCAATTGATGGTAGTTTTGCTCGTTTGAGAACTAGCATGAATCTTATAGGTGAAATTTTTAGATGTTTGAGTGTTTTATCTATTATCTTTCTAAGTTTTTAATTGTTATGTTATTTTCTCTACGTTTTCCTTTTAATTTGTATGATTGTTTTATGTTTCGTTGAGTTAGCCTATTTAGCACGACGCCATCTCCTGCGCGAGACCGTGATAAGTCTCTCACGTGAGAGACCTCTCTTTTCTTTATTTTTACCCATAATGTCTCTCACCGTAGCATGAGCCGTTTAGCACCCTCCTTGACAAGGAGTCCTTGTACTATCAGTTAGTATCACTTCTATACATGATATTCACCTTATTATTAAATTATTATTTTGTCATATAAAAACCTCAATATTAATGAAGTCGCTTTACCCTACCACCCTACCAATAATGACGGATTCGATAGTTATTTATTGTGGAAAAGTAGAAGAAAATATCCATGCCAGTTGGATTGGATGCTTATAATATCCACAATGATGCAAGCAAAGTTTGAGAAAAGCAACTATACATTTCAAAAGTTATTCTAGGCACGTAACCTTTCTCATTTCTAAAATGCTTGACATTTTGTTTTGCCGTTTGTCTTAACCTTAAATTATTTTTGGACAAAGACAGAGAAAGTAGAATAAAATCATACAAAAATATATACACAAGAGTCGAATGAGACAGCGAAGAAGAATAAGCCAACAGCTTTCGTTTACTTTGTTTAAAAAAACTAAGCTGTGTGTTGGGTCCAATCTATGTTGAAAAGACAAAATTATGAGAACTTTTTTCTATTGTTTTTTGAGAGACAGGTACATAATACAACTTTGTTACAAAACAATAATGTCTTTTTCTTTTTTTTTTTGGTTGCCGGCTACTGGCTATGTTGTTAACGTTACATTTTTGCAATGTGTTGTAATGATGGTGTTGAGATTTTTTGATTTGATAACAGGCTGTTCCAGGAAATATATGAATGTAGGATATACTCTTTTGACATTGGAGTGTACGACGTGGTCCACCAACAACGGCTATTGTGTTGTGACAGTGATTATATTCTTTGTGACAACTCTGTTATCTTTGTTAGAAACGCTTTTATGTAGTTTTGTTTTTGTTAAGGGAGGGTTGTGATTGTAGGTTGGATTTAGCGAGCTAAAATTTCGGGAAGTAGTGAATTGAAATTGAGAGGTTTGTCATGAAATTAATCAAAACAATTAGATTATATTGGAATAAAAAAAAATGAGAAAGAGAAATAATTCGGGAAGTGTTGTAATTGCACAATGTTTGTTTTGTTATGGGCTAAAGCCTAATATACTCCATCACATTATGATGGAATGGTCTCGCTTAATCTCGTCCTAACTAACGTTAGTCTCTTAAAGTAGTTATTCAAAAAGAAGATTTTAGTATGGTAGAATTTTAAGACGGACTTTCTATTAAAGAATATTTAATTAGAGTTCTAAGAACGTAGAAGATCGTCTAATCGTACTTTTAAAGATCTTTTGACATTTGTCCTCTAATGCAGTTATTGTCAGTAGATGGTTTTAGATCTTTAAAAACCCTATATATTGAGTATAAAAGGTAGATTACACTGCAGTTTAAAGTACACATTATTCAAACACTAAAAAGTATATCTTTATGGTAGTCACTAATTAGGGCATTGGAATGTTCAAATACCCACCTGTCGTCGGACAGGAGTAAAAGCTTCGGCCTAGTGCACCATCAAATCATCGTTCACTTCCTTAATGTCTTTTGTGGAAAATTACTCTAATGTTTCCAAATTTTCACTTAACAAGATATAATGGTGAACAAAGGAAGGAAGACAATGACGGTGCCTGTAACCAAAACAAATTGGTATGTGACAGACAAAATTGTCGTAATCTGTCAGGAACCCTTGGATAAGTAAACCCTGTCAATGTCTTCCAACGGAACACTTGTACCCCCAACATTGTCGGAAGTTCATCTACCGATCGAGGATGTTCCACTTCTTCCTTCAGGTCCACCATTGAACGATGGAATTCCACCATCATAAACACTTTTAACTCTTGCAATCAATCATGAAAAAATTGTTCTATTACAAGGCATGGTACTCGTCGATCAATGACAATTACCAAATTTGAAATACAAAAGTGAGAGGCCAAAGTGCGTAAAGGTGATTGATTTCATCCAACAAATGCAACCATTTCCACAAAGGACGTGTTAAGAAGAAATACGAGTAAATGATAAAATCATGTCGTTCCACAACTCTGGGACTAGCAAAGTTCAAGTTCATATGTCCTCTCTATTCCACACGATTGGCATTATTCACTATCTCATGATACATTTTGCTCCTCTGAAATTTGTTATTGCTCGTCAATTTATTCCAAGACACTTGATACTGCATTGCCAAATCATTCTGCTTCAGAATACTTTAGATTACCCAAGACCAACTATTTCCATATTCACTTTCCATCACATTTTTTCCTTTCAATTAGTAGGTACTTACCCATTTAACCCACAAGGTGTCTTTTTTCCTGCATATAATTCCAAAGGCACTTCATCAGTGTTACTTGATTTCACACACCCATATTAATGATGTTCAGACCCCCTTGAATGTAAGGCCCGCAGACTGTCCTCCAAACAACATGACTTTTCCTAGTGACATCATGACTACCAGACCAAATGAAAGATCTGCCAATCGCCTCAATCTTATGTATCACTACTTTTGGAATAGGGAAATAGTGCATCCAATATTGAGTCACAACAAAAGTTATGCTCTTGACTAGGCATGGCAACGGGGCGGGGTGGGGACGGTTTTCACCTCCCCCAAACTCAAACCCGAATCCCCAATCAATCCCTGTTACCCGCTCCAAACCCAAACGGGGATGGGGAATTAAAACTCAAACCCGTCCTTAACGGGTTCGGGTATCCCCGCCCCGCCACCATGTATTTCGTAAAATCAATTTTTTTAATAAAAATATTTACTTTTTCAAAAATCAAATTACATTATAAATAACAAAATAAAACAATATCAAAAAATTTCATACATATATTTCAAATATTTAAAATAATAAATACAAATCAAATTATTAAAACATTAGCCACATATTTAATAATATAAATTATTAAATATAAATAATAATGTACATATTGAAATAAACGGGGCGGGTTCGGGGACGGGTTCGGGGTGGATACTAGTCTCCCTATTACCCGACCCATCCCCATGTTTTCTAATCGGGGAAAACCCAAACCCGAACCCAAACCCAGTCAAAGCGGGTTTTCCCCGTCAACTTCGAGGCGGGTTCGGGTGGGTACCCGTGGGTCTGGGTTTTATTGCCATGTCTACTCTTGACTAATTGGATCCTACCAGCATAGCTCAATAGCTTTGAGGTCCAATGTTGAATTCTTCTTACAGTCCTATCAATAAGTGGGAGGTAAAGTATAATATTCAGTTTCTTACTACTGAGGGGTGCCTCTAAATATCTGAAGGGGGGTTTTACTTCTTCAAATTTAGTAGTCACTTTGATCTCCTGCTCAATTTTCTCATGAACCTCTCTGGGATAACTCTTGCATTTACCTTGATTTATAATCAACCCTGTTGAAGCAGAAAACCTGTCCACTGTCTCCATCATCTTTTCCACAGACCTTGTGTCACCTCTACAAAAAAGCAAAATTTCATCTACAAAAATAAAATTTGTGAGACTAAGATTTTCACACTTAGAATGATGGTTCAAGTTTGCATTCAATTGCATGCTATGCAGCAATCTATTTAGATATTCCATTATGATAACAAACAACAAGGGGGAGATAGGGTCCCCTTGCCTTATCTCTCTATAAGCTTGCATAGTTTCACTCACTCCACCATTGACATTGAACACATATGTCACACATTTTACAATAGCCATAATCTTTTTAGTGAATAGCCTAGGTATACCAATTTCATGCATGATTTCCTCCATAGCTCCCTAATCCACCATATATAGGCTTTTTGAAGATCTAGCTGCATCATGCACCTTAGGATCCCTCCCTTTCTAGTATAACATTTGATAAGTTCATAGGCTAACATGATATGATGATGGATATTCTGGCCAAGCACAAAGGCTGCTTGGCTCAGACTGATAGTCCCTTGTAAGACTACCCCCAATCTAGCAGTGAGTACTTTAGACACAATTTTGTAAAATGTTGTACACCCTGCTATGGGTATGTACTCTTTAACATTTCTTGCATTCTCATATTTAGGAACCAGAGTAAAAATTATTTTATTGAATTCTTTATACATCATCCCTTTCTAAGAAAATTCCATTACAGCTGCAATGACATCATCCTTGATGATGTGCCAACTAGCTTGGAAGAACTTAAAACCATATCCATCCAGCCCAGGGGATTTTAGGTCTCCAATGTCATGCAATGAAACTTCTATCTCCTTAATTGTAACTCAATGCTCACAATATTCTTAAGTTTATGGGAATGACATGAATATTCATTAAATATCTTCTCTCCAAGTGCACTAGAGGCATTAATAATATCCACAATATTCATGTGAAAGACATGAATACTCTCATCTTCTTTCATTCTTAAGTTCTAAAACTTAGTGGTAAGAAGTTGAAGTCTTGACATGTTTACCTTAGAGGTTCCTTCATGTGCAGTCTTCAGGATTTTCCAAGCATCTTTGGCAATAGTACAACCACTGATCAGTCTGAAGATGTTCTTGTCCACTTCATTGAATAGGGCATTCAATGCTTTGGAATTTCTTAGGACTTATGTATCATCTTTATCATCCCAGTCTGCCTCCTCCTTGACAGTAACATTGTCGTCCTTGTATTTAATGTCAGGAGGACTCCAACCTCTAACAACTGCTCTCTAGGCCTTGTCATCTATGGACATAATGAAAGCCACCATGCGAGCTTTCCAATAGTCATAGTTGGTTCCATCAAGAATAGGTGGTGTATTCAAGAATCTTCCTCCTTCCTTATCCATTGTACCAGAAAGTATCTTCCCTGAATCTCACATAGAGTCAGTGCTGAATGTCTACTCTGATACCAATTGAAATTATGGCGTTCAGATTACAGATATCCTAAAAGATGTCGAGACAACGTTTTCCAAACACTCACAATGACAAGGTATAAAATAGTGCAATGTAGAAACTTAAAGAACACAAGTAATTGTTCACCCAGTTCGGTACAAACAATACCTACTCTGGGGGCTACCAAGCCAAGGATAAGTCCACTGTGATAGTATTCATTCAAAGTACTATGCAAACAACCTCCGGTTCACACATAAACAACCTCCGGTTTACTGACTTCTCACTTAATCACTACTCGTGCTATACATCTATCTAAGATTCACCTAGGTATGAGGCCCTCCTTAATCCCCCTCAATCACAATGCTGATGATCAATTACAAATATTAGAAGACACACTTCCAAAATACAGTCACTCCATGCTTACAAGCTTATGAGTGAACACGGAACTTACAACTCGATAAAAACACCAATCTCTTCTATCAATATGATATTAGAGTGGCTTACAATAGACAAGAATTCAGAAACCCTAACACAAACTACAATGTAAGTTCACACAAAATAATAGGTTTGATGCTTGCTATTTATAACAATCTTCTAGACTGGATTTGGGCTTCAAATCGCTGCAGGGCACTCAAGAAAATCTTCCAAAATTTTCTCCATGAAGATAGGACTCCAAATATTAGATTCCTAAATATTATCCATATTTAGTAACTAATCAATCATCTTGAAAACAGAGACAATATCTTATCCCTTAAATCAAGCTCCACATAGGATTGCATAATATTCCAAAATATTCTGCACCTGTACATCAACCGACTTCAACCGATCCAATTGTAACATATGAGACGCGATGTCGAATAAAATCTGCATAGGACATCTTTCTTGACATGTCTTCTTCAGTTGAAGTGAATGGAACATCTTGTTCAACATGTTCCCATAAGTTAGTTTCACCAAACATAATGTCAATCAAACTGCACAAAATTAACAGTTACAATAGAGGGATATTTATACAAGTTATTAAAAACAAGTGGAACACAAAACCAACTCAAAAATAAGCTAAATAAGCCCAAACTCGGGCTCGTAACCGGTTATGCCTACTCAAACAGAAACTCAGAAGCTGAAAACATCCAGCTTCCAGAAGTGCTTATTTGATAAGGTGTTCACACCAATTCCCACCCAGAATATTAATTGGCTTAAATAGTCTTCTGGTCCCTATAAGTTAGTGAATTTTTTATTTTGGTCCATGTATTTTTTTTTTGGGTCTAAGTCCTTATATCTCATATTCTTGCTGGCTTTGGTCCCTGACGTTAAAGTGTCGTTACAAAAATGATGACATGGCAAACGTTGCAGACGTGGCATCCAAATTTTTTTCATTTTCCATTTTTTTTACCTCCAAATTCCACGTCAACGCCTCTTTTATTTTTTCTTTCTTTTTTGTCTTAAATGTTAAAATGCAAAAGCTTAAAAATTTTGTTTTCAACAAATGTTGAACCCATGTCCCTTGCAATAACATAATACTTACTATCCACTATGCCAAGCTTTCCTTTTGCTTTTAACATTGCAACATTAATATATATTACATGTCTACTTTAATATTTAATAAATTACTTAATATTTCATATTAAACTTTATTTTAATAATTTCATTTTATAATAATTATTTCATATTATATTTTCATTATCATTTTATTAATATTATGAAATTATTATTTAATGTTTGAAATATTTAATATTTCTACTATTAATATTTCAACCTTTTAGTTTCCTAAATATTTATCCTATTAAATGTTTCAACTATTTAACATTTCAAATATCAATATTTAAAAATTTATTTAATATTTAAACTATCAATATTTAGTAACTTATATAATATTTTAACTAATAATGATTAATTAATTTATTAAAGATTAAATAAATTATTTTAATATTTTAACAATTTAATATTTCAACTATGAAAATTATAATTATTTAGCTCATTAAATAATTATTTTAATAAATATTTCAGTTATTTATTAAATAATTTATTAAATAGTTTAATTTTTATGTATAATTGAAATGTTTTTATATAATACATTTAATTATGGTTAAAATATTAAATAGTTGATATATTTAATAAATTAAATAGTTGATATATTGAAATGTTTTTATATAATATTTTAATTATTTTATTTAGTTAATAATTAATTTTTTAAAATATTTTAACTATTTAATATATAGACTATTTGAATTTACCAACTATTAATATTTCACATATTAATAGAAATATCCAATCACACTTTAATAATATATTTAAATATTTTAAAATTTTCTTGTCGAATAACTCAATACAAATAATATGTTTATGAAATATATACGTGTACTTTGAAATACTTGAAATGGATGTAAGTAAGAAAATTTTAAGAGTAAATATTACAATAAATAAAAGGGATATGTAATACATACACATGTATTACAATTGATAAACAAAAAAATTAATGTTGTTAGTGGATAGGTATTAAATCAGTTTTTGAAAATTTTATAAATTAACAGTTCCATTATTAAATAATAATAAATCATTCTATAGCATATGCTAAGTTATAGAGACCGACAAATTATTTAAATTTTATTAATTTGTTATTTTAATATTGGGATGACAATCGAACTCGAAACCACCTTTATCATTCTACTCCTTAAATTTTCCACTTAGCAAATTCATATTTAGGTTTCTTGTAGTATAATAATCTTGGGAAATTTCTTTACCCACCTCGTAACCTTCTTGGCCACCTCCGGTGAATTTAACAAAATACCTCTAGTTTGGAAGTTAATTTCCGAAAACGTACTTTTTGTGATAAAAAAGGTGTTTCGGAAATGTATCTCCGAAAAGGTGTTTTTTTTAATATAAAATATTTATTTCGGAGATGCATCTCCGAAATAAAGTTGTTTTTCAGAAAATTGGTGTCTTCGGAAGTTCATCTCCGAATTCACCCCCCTTGGATGAATTCGGAAATGTACTTCCGAAATAAGGTCTGGACAGAAGAAAAATATCAAACAAGAACGATTCGCTTTATTTAATCGGATGAAGATTACATCGATCACATTACACAAGATTAAAGTTACATATTGTTAAACACGGGTAGGTGGGGATGAGTCAACATTTTGATAACGTCGTCCGCCGATCTTTGAAGTTTCGCGTCCAACTCGATCGGGCCCTTCGAAGAAAATCGGTCGAACGTTGTCCACAAAACCGCTAAATCTTCGTCGTTCTTGATCTCAAAAGGTGTGAACTTAATGTCTCCCTCGTCGTTAAGCGATGGCGAGCGGTACTCGAGCTTGACAACCTTTCGATTCTCGGGATAGTGCAAAAGCGTGTTGAGCGACGTTATCAACTCCGCAAACGGCGTGTCGCGCGAGAAGCGAAATTGGAACGGCATCAGGTAGCCGGTTTCAAAGTAGACGAATGCTAGGTGGGGGTAGGTTTGTGTTATTTGTGTTTTGTGGTGTGAAGAGGATGAAGAAGAGTGTGTTGTATTTATAGACTTATTGGAGCAATGATGGCCCAACAAACCTTATCCTGCTTCAGTGGACATTTCGGAAATGAACTTCCGAAAATTGGAGGCAGACTAGCATATTTCGGAAGTTCATTTCCGAATTATGCAGAAAACAGAACTAAATTTTGCATTTTGTTGATTGCTTAGTGTTTTGTGTAAAAATTACAAAAGGAATTCAAAATACACATAAATTAGCCATTGATGACATAAACATACTTATATTATATATGTATTGAATCGGTCCGATTTTACATGATAATCAACAATACATACAAAAATGGTGATTACAAACAAAAAATGATCCGGAACAAACTAAAATTCACCGAACCAATCGGTGGATCCTAAGTCCAAAATAGGTATGTTCTTCGACCGCTCTCTATTTTGCTCGCGCTCTTGACTCATCAATTCTTCAAACTCCGCCATTCTTGAAACGAAAGGATCCGGCCAAGTCTCCGCCTCATTTGAATGATGCGCCGTCCATTGACAAGAAGTAGCCGGTATAGGACACCCCGGTTTCAAAAACACTTGGACGAAGTGCCGCGATCATAGATACCCGATGCATATGATCCGGCTCGATGCGTCCAATGGCGGTCGACTATGAAGTGGAAAGAAAGTCTCACTTAGTCCAAACCTCGTCAAATCGATACATACCATATCATATGCACTTGCTATTAGATGACCCATACCGGGGAATGACATCCACTTCGAAACCGGAGCGATACCGGTAAGTGATGGAACAAGTGAATCATGAATTTTCGCAAACTTTTCTTGATTTTCATATAGTCGGCCGTAGATGTCCCGATACGAAGTCAACTCCGCAATAAGTTCCCGTCAGACTAAAGTGTGATTATTTTCCCCTTTACCGAGCAAACCCGCAACTGCCCGATATCCACAATTGTCGTCGCCTCCAACATCAACGATGTTATCGATATATTTGTGCATAAAAAGTGGCATCTCATCAATGTAGACAATGGGTGATTTTTTGATCGGTGGTGTGCGAGGTGGCTTCGAAATACGGGCTCCTTTGTTACCACTACACTTGGACTTCGGTGTCGGTGAATCCGGGAACGATGCATCAACATGTTCAAAGTAGGAAGGAGATCGTTTTGTTGACGTGTCATCTTGTGTAATTTTGGACTTTTCGGTGCACCTTTCGTTTTAACCGGTTGAGATGGCGGTTTCAAGTCGGTGGTCTCCGGAAATGCAATTTTTCGTAATTGTTCTTTAATGTGCATTTTCGTTGTGTCATCCGCATTAGCAAACTTCTCCATTATCACTTCCAACTCGTCGGAGATGGTGATTTTGGAGTCATTTTCTTTTGGCGGGTCAAAATCATCAAAACGAAGCTTCTTCCAATGGTCGGCTACCTCATCCATGCATATTGGTGAATTCAACTTCTTCTTTTTTGCAAGTATACAAGCACATGGAAGACCGTATGTCTTTCTAATGGTACACCCACATAAAGAACTATCCGGCCCCGTGGTCTCCGACCGCTTCGCTTCATGAAACAAAAAATTCAAACCCGATCGGGATATGTTGTAAATCAATTGGGAGAATAAAATTTGGCCCTTATACCGGTGTTCCATAACCGTCTTGCTCTGACCGAACGATGTTTTAATTTCATTGTGTTGATTTTCAAGCATTTGGTTCACGGTGTCCCATCCCCGACACAAATCTCCCTTGCTATCACCCAACCACCTCTTGAAGACCGCATGTGCGGATTCAACTCGGTTAGTCGTGGTGCAACCAAGATGTCTCACTCGATTTGTCCAAGCGCACACGACTTTTTCTCTAACTTTGTCAAGAATGGTGGATTCGACGTAATGACAAAAAGTCTTAATGGAACCACACAAAGACCTAAAGTGTACCAATTTCTCGGTATACACCTCTTCGGAGTATGCATCCAAAATTTCCCTCCATGCCGCCATTATCCTATCAACCACAACACCGACTTTGATTACTTTACCATTTTCATCCGGCCTATCTTTTGTCCCAACCGCGGGTTTCAACTTACTTCTCACGTTGCAAGTTATGTGATACCGGCAAAGTAACGCGGTCGATGTCGGGAAGGCGGTATCGACCGCATTCATCAAAGCATTGTCCCGGTCGGTGACAATGACGTTTGGCATACACTTTTGATCAACTAACAAAGACTTGCATATGCCTAAAGCCCATGTAAAGTTTTCTTCTTTTTCACACTCCAAAAAAGCAAACCCGACCGAATAAGTCTTGTCCGTCGAGGTCACACCCACTATCTCTAGAAGAGGAAGCCTATATTTGTTTGTCTTGTACGTCGAATCCATGATAAGAACGGTTGGAAATATGTTGAATAATTTAATACTTTCGGGATGAGTCCAAAAAATATCACGCACCGTAACTTTGTCCTCGGACGTTCGGAAGCTTGACACATATTTGTTATCACCCAATAGTTTCAAAAGTTGTTGCATTTCCGACCGAGGGCCCATTTTCAAAACTTTGAGATTGTGCCGTTCATTGTAAACTTGCTTGATATTTGAAACGCTATCCGGTTTTTTACGCTTCAAATCGGCAAGTATGTTGCGAGGCGCCACTTTGACTATCGTTAAATCCGAAATCACATTCTTCTCTTCGCGGGACAAACGACACGCCATTAGATGTCCGTGTAACTTGGCCTCCAGGGCATGATTATGAATTCCACAAATTACGGTTAAACGCCACAAATCATCGACCCTCCGAGTCGCGCGCAACTTAAACGGACACCCACACTTTCTCGATCCCGTGTCTTCGTGTTTTAGAACCCGGTTTGATTGTGCATAACTCCCACCCCGTTTGCAATTCAAAACAACGAAAGCTTTCCGCCTACTATTTCCATTGTCGGACCTTAAAATAACAATACCAAATCCAAGTTTACTAGCTTCGTTCCGAACCCAATCAATCAATTGTTCGCGACTACCGAAGCTCCGATCATTTGTAAATTGTTGTCGAACATCGACCACATTGATCATAGGATTAACGTCGATAACCGGATCGTTATTAACGTTGACAACTGCCGGAACTACTGCGTCATTGTCTTGCACATTGTTGTCCGGATGCACCATACCTAAAATAAGCAAAAATTATCAAAATTGGCCAAAATTGTTTTTTTTAACTGCCAGGGCATATTTCGGAGGTTCATTTTCGAAATTTGTTAGGTAATATATTTCGGAAATGAACTTCCGAACCATTGCAGGTTCAACATAAAATTCATCAATCAATGTAGTGAAATAGGGGATGAAATGAGAGATGTTTACCTGAAATTGTAGCTTTCTATGCTCCCTTTATAGTGATCAACGGTTTGAAACTTGATTTTATGACGAAAAATGGATGGAGATTGATTGGATTTTGGAGAGGGTTTGGAGAAGTTTTGGAGAAAAATGATGAAATAGTGAAGGAGGGAAAATTGTATATGCAGCAATATTTTCGGAAATGAACTTCCGAAATATTCACGGTTTTGAATTTTTTTTTACTTCGGAAATGCATCTCCGAAAACACCATTTTTTTGTTGTTTTCGGAGATGCATTTCCGAAATCAAAAAAAATTCAAAAAAAAAAAAATTCGGAGATGCATCTCCGAAGCAGGGATAGTTTTGGGATTTCGCTGGGGGTGACCCCATAGGGAAGTGGGTAAAGAAATTTTCTAATCTTGATTGCAAAGTATACTTTAAATTTTGAACTTTAAACTCAATTTAAAATTTTATAAAAGATTAAATTTAAATTTTAAATTGTGATCAAATTTATGTATTGAAATTGATAAAATGCAAAAATCTATATTGTAAGCAAAGTATGTTTGGAAGTATATGTTTGCCCAACTATGGATTACCATGTCCCATCATCCTATAAAATGGAGGGTGAAGAACAAATAAATACTTTAATGATCAAGTAGAAACAAAAAAAATTTGTATTAAGGATAGTAGGAGTATTTCAAAAAATGAATTGAGGACTTATCTTCTTTGTATCTTAATACAAAGATTCACCGTTGTTTTTAATTAATTGCGTGCACACCTTGGTGTAGCGTCCTCTTTCTTTCTTTTTCGTGTGAGAATATTGTTCTCATTTTATTCCTCTTTTACTTTGAATATGGTATTTGCACTAAATTAAGGATAAGGACAACAAAATAGTCACACACAAAAAAATACAATATAATTCGAATTGAATAATCACTAAGATTTCTTGTATACAATAACTTTATATATTTTGTTAACAAGTCCATGATTGATAAAATTAGCGATTGGGTGATAAGTTAGCTAATAGCTTATAGTTTATGACTTATGATTAATGACTGATAATTTATAGTTGATGATTGATAGTTGATAAGCTAATTAAAGTGTTTGATAAAATTAACGATTTAACTAGATGATAAATATAAAATGACATAAAAATATATATTTTCAATTAATAATTAAATATATATTTAAAATAATTAAAATTTATAAGGATATTAATAGAAGAAAAAATATAAGCTATAAGCTATAAGCTAAAACGCTATTTAAAATAACGTATGAAAAATAAGCTATAAATTTGTGATGAAAAAACTGTAACAAAACAAATTTTTTATTATACATAAGGAAGAGAAATAATAATAAATCATTTACTATTTTACTTTTAAAAAGTTATTCTAATATTAATATTAATATTAAGTATACACTTTTATCGACAACACTTGTTTATCACAATCCAGATAAATATGGTTCGAGTATAAACACGTAAGTGAAAACAGTTAAAAAGAAAATAAAAATTAATTAACATTTATTTTTAAAATAATTAAAAGATATATATTATATATGTGGGTATTTAATTAATTTTTATTTAAAATAGTGATCAAGCAAGTAGTTACGGACTTGGATCCTCTCCTTCAATATTCTCTCCTTCCCTCTCCTTCCTCTCTATCTCTCTCTTAATTTTACTCTCACTCATCATTAAAAAGCATAAAATAATTAAGAGAGAGAATAAGATTAAGAGAGAGATAGAGAGGAAGGAGAGGGAAGTAGAGAATATTGAAGGAGAGGATCCAAAGTGAGTAGTTATTCTTCTTTTACAATCACTCTTGCCAAAAACTAATGTAGTTTAGTTCAAATAACTAATACTTGGTCTTCAAACTTGTGACTTTTTAAAATTATGAGTAAATGTTATTTTTATGAAATTATGATCGGTATGAATTTTGATAAAACTAATTTGGTAGCAACTTGTTGAAAAAGATATTTCAACTTGCAGACTCAACGTGTCGAATGTGATGTCCTAACCAAAAGTATAGGACATCTGGTTTATCACAGTTTACAGTTTGGATGTAGTTGTTTACTTACAGATTATTGAATATTCTATGAATATTAATAGATCCCATGTGGCGTCTAAGACTGATGAATCAAAGATTTTGTTGGTGTATTTTGTTTTCTAAATGTAGAGACATTTTAGTAATGTTGAGACATTTTAGGAAACTCTAGATTGAAAACCTATTTTTGTGGAGAAGTTTCAGCAGACTTTTAACATCTTCCTTGCTGCATTTTTGAAACCCAAATCCAGTCTAGACTATGCATATAAATAGAAGGCTACAAACCTAATTTATGTGTGGAACGCATTGTATTGTTAAGTAATCTTTTAGAGTTTGTGTGTTCATGTTATTTGTGAGCATTTCTAATATCATCCTGATATAAGAGATGTGTTGTCTCATTTGAGTTGTAAGTTCTGTGTGTCACTCAAGTATCTTTTGATGCATTGAGTTGACTGTGTGTTGCATGCTTATCAAGCTATTGTTTTTTATCGAAGCTTTTAAGCAAGATCAAGTATTGTTTTTTATTGAGGGATTTTTTTAATCAAATATTGCTTTGTATTTGAAGACTTAGGTGAAAGGTTGTTAATATCAGTAACTAGGACTGAGACTTTGATACATCGCTGCGGTGATTGGGAGTGAGAGGGTTTATCATATCTAGGAGGTTCCTAGGTAGAAGTTGCACTGTGTATGGATTAAGTGAGAAGGCAGTAAGCCAGAGGTTGTTTACATGGGACTTCGAATTAATACTGCTGATAGAGGATTTTCTTTCTGACTTGGTAATCCCTAGAGTATGTGTTGTTGTACACCGAACTGGGTTAACAACTTTGTATGTTCATTTACTTTTCAGCATCTTTAAATTGTATTTACCTTATCATTGTGTGTTGTTCAGAGATCAGTGTCTCGACATCTCTTAGAACATCTGAGATCTGAATACTAGAATTTTAGTAAATATATTAAAAAAAATTATAAGAACAAATATAGCAAATAATAGCTTATTAGAAAATTTAATAGTTTTTTATATTTAAATTATTCTTTGTTGGAAAAAAATAGATGAAAAGTTGAAGATGACCACCGCGATGAAACTTTTGGTACGATGGTTATAGTTCTATAGTGATCAAAATAATTATCTGCAAAAAGCTAGCACTCAAACACTCAAGTCAGTGTTTAAATGAAGTAGAACTTTTCAAGTGTGTGTAAAAAGAGTGGTTAAGTGTGCCTCGGAGTCACACTTATATGAATGAGACGGTTAGGATTGTTCTCAATTTGTCCAGTATGTATGTATATATTGTAACAAGAGAAAGAAGAGAAAACAAATGTAACAAACTCTCAATGGTGAAAATTCAGTTATGATTTCATTGTAACAAACTTGTTTAAATACATAAAAATCAAATGCCATGTAATCAAAACTAACTATGCTAATAAAACTCAGAACAAAGTTATGAACATGCAACTTTATGCTGAGCAAGGTTTTGAAGCATGAAACTTCTGACTAATGCATGGCTTCTGGCTGACAACCTCAGAAGCTTCTAACTTTAAGAACAACTTCTGAATGAATGACTTCTAACATCATCCCTTAATTCATATTCAGTTAATCAAACTCTACAACATCAATTCCATCCCTCAAGTAGATAAAGCGTTCAATCTTTATAGCTTTAGTCAGCACATCTATAAGTTGCTTCTGAGTGCTACAGTGCATAACTTTTAGCACTCCATTTTGAACTTGACTCCTCAAAAAATGATATTTCGTGTCAGTGTGCTTACTCCTTCCATGCAGCATTGGATTCTTGGCAAGGCATATAACTAATTTGTTTTCAATCATGAACCTCACAGGCTTGCTCACCTTAATCTTTAGATCCTGCAATAAGTTCATAAGCCAAACATCTTGACACGCAGACAAAGCACCTGCAATATACTCTTCACAAGTTGACAAGGCAACCACATGTTGTTTCTTGGAGCACCAATAAATGGAACTTCTCAGATACTTGAAAAAATATCTAGAAGTACTTCTTTTGTCAACTCTATCTCCACACCAATCAGAGTTTGAATAGCGTATCAACTCTGAGTCAGATTTAACACCAGAAGGAACACAACACTCCATACCTCAGATTCACTTTAATATACCTCAGTATTCTGATAGTAGCTTGGTAATGTGATTACTTTTCCTTGTTGATAAACTTAATCACCATTCCAACTACATAACAAATGACAGGTCTGGTGCTACAAAGATATCTCAATGAGTCAACCAATTATTTAAAATTTGTAGCATCTACATCATCACCCTCAACATTAGAATACAACTTGTGATTCGTCTCAGCAAGCGTGATGATCTCTTACAATTTGTTAGCTCAAATCTCTTCAGAAGTTCAAGTTTATACTTTAAATAATTCAAATTATACCCTTCTCAAAGTACAAAATCTCCATCCCTAGAAAACATATCATATTTTCCATATTAGTCATCTCAAACTCATTCATCAGCACCTTCTTGAACTTAACTAACTCATCAGAACAGCTCCTTGTTAGCAATATGTCATCAACATAGAGACACACTAGAATCATATTTCCTTCAGAAGTATGCTAAACATAAACACCATATTCCATCTCACTCTTTCTAAATCCTTGAAGCTTGAAAAATGAATCAATTTTCATATTCCAAGCTCTAGGAGCTTGTTTGATTCATACAACGCTTTATGTAACCTGTACACTATCCCTTTCTGATTATTTTTCATAAATCCAGGAGATTGTGACACATATACCTCTATCTACTAATCTTGCTTTGTATTTTCTAATTGATCCATCTGGCTTCAGCTTTATCTTGAAAACCCATCTGACACTGATAATTTTCTTCTCCTTTGGAAGCTCAGACAACTCCCAAGCTTTGTCTCATTCTATAGCCTCAAGTTCTTCTTTCATGGCCTTCAGTCACACTCTCTTCTTGAGAGCTTCTTCAGTACCCACAAGTTTAGAGTTTACTAACATGGTACACTGAATGACTTCTTCTTCAGAGTCTATCTCAGTATCTTGCAACATGTCAAACTCTGCAAATTCTATTGGTATTTGTCTAATTCTTTGTGGCCTCTGAACTTGTTCAGAATCTTTTTCCAGCTATGGAATAGTATCAAATGGCGTATCACCTTCAAAAGTTTGACCATATTCAGACGTTTTACCTCGGATCAGAATCAGATTCACCTTCAGAGTCAAACTCGCCTTTAGAATCACCTTCAGCTTCTGACCCGTCTTCACAGTCTCCTTCTAAATTAGACTCGACTTTAGCTTAAGAGTCATCATTGTTGATGCGATAAAGCGGCAAGCAAAAATTAATGGGTATATTTATTACCGGGTGATATAGGTTATATCGTATCGTAGTCCATAGAGATTGCTAGAGAAAAAACGCCGTTCAACTATCTCACGCTCTAAGTTTCGTGATTGGGTGCGGAAAGTAAATGCAGGAAAAGTAAATAAAAAGAAAATAAACAATCTTAATAGTCTAAGAGAAATAGTTATGGAATTGCATTTCGTTCTACCCGTCGAATACTTAAATCTGAAGATCTATCGCTCAACACTCACAATACGCATCAAAATCACCAGGCATCATTCGAGACGCCACATCAGTGTCCATTTCTACAACACCGGCGAAAGCTCAGCTGTACTATTCACATCAGCAATTTTCCAACCGACACAAACAACACAGAGGCATTAAACTCGATACCCATTATGATTATTATCCCCAAATCTATTTCTACAATTTAGAAACTAATAGTTATCATTCCTAATCAAGATCTATGGTGTCTATTTCTGCAACACAAATCCAGAGCATTTAAGCAAAAAGATCAAGAACAACAACAATGATGATTTGTAAAGTGAATATATAAACCATCCCAAGATCAACAAATGTACATACAAGAGAGAAAAAATATACATACAAAACCCACCATTGGAATGGAACATAGGGAAGAAGGAGATGAACCAGAAACTTTCACTGTGTTAAAGCAATCGAGACAAATCCATAGCCAATCGACAAGATGTAGCATCCAATGGTGTTTCCTAAACCTCTAAACTATCAAAAATGGATTAGAGCCACTCCAAGGGAGAAATGGATGATAAAAACCCTAAAAATTATGTTCTGAACTATAAATACAAAAACAGAAAATCGCAGAGCGCACTAAGTGCCCTATAGCGCGCGACACGCGCTATAATTTAATATACCGAACCGCCCTAGAGCGCACGATGCGCCCCAAGCCCGCGCGACGCGCCCAAGCTTCTGCCAGAATTTATTCTTTTGCTTATACAGCGCGCGTAGCGCGCTACACCAGAACAGCAGCTTTATTTCTTCAAAATGCTCTCGCAGCCGTATCTTCGATACTTTATTCCTCGAGGCTCCGACAACGCAATAAAACCTACAAAAAATACAACAAAACTATCAAACAGTACATATTTACACAAAAACGTAACAAAACTCAAAGTATACGAAATTACACAAAACGGGGAATTATTCAAACGGAATTAACAAAAAGTATCGATAAGTGCCACTATTTACATACACAAAATAACTACAATTTGACTTATCAATCATCTGAACTCTGACTCAACTTTAGAAGCAAAATTCCCTTTAGATTCAGAAGTATCTTCAAAAGTTAAATCAGGTGTTGACATTACACCGGAAATGGATTAAGACTAGCTCCAATCTCATACTTCTGATTCTTTCACAATGACATTTCTACTAATTTCAACCTTAGTAGTGGCTGGATAATAAAGCTTATAAGCACATGTAATGTGCTACCCAATCAGCAATATTACTTTTCTTCTATCATCCAACTTTTTTCTAGTAGCACCTGGAACATATTTGTAACAAACTGAACCAAATACCCTGAAATGACTCACACTTTTCTTATCTTCAGTCCGCTTCTCAAAAGGAACAATTTCCTTCAGCTTCTTTGTTGGACATTTGTTGAGCACATATGTTGCAGCGGCAACAACTTTTCCCCACAAGGTGTGAGGGAGCTTCTTCTCTATCAGCATGCTCCTTGTCATATAGAGTAAAGTTCTATTTCTTCTTTCAGCAAGATCATTGTGTTGAGTAGTGTATGGAGTAGTCACCTCATACTCAATTCCATTCTCCTCATAAAACCTATTGAACTCTGTAGAGTTGTACTCACCTTTTGAGAACTTTCTCAGATGTCCTAAGCTTGTGAAGTTCAGATGACCCACACTCTCTCTCTCTCTCTATCCCTCTCTCCCTCTCTCCCCCCCTCTCTCTCTCTCTCACATATATATATATATAGGGGACGTATCAAATGAGAACTTTGACTATAATGAGAACTGAGAACTTTTAATAATAACCATTGGATTTGAATTAATGGCTCAGATTTACCTTATATTTTAAATACATGTTACAAAAATACCCAAGAGCACTTGGGTGAGATGGCAAGGATCTCTTCCAGCTTAACCAGAGGTCCTGGGTTCGATCCTGGCTCTGGGCATGCAGCAGTGTTAAATCTCTTGAGGGAGTGCTTTACCGCCTATATGGTCCTAACAATTTATGAGAATTTTATAATGTATAAGATGGATTGAATTCATCGATAAGTTTAAATAGATAATTTGAACTAATTCATTATCTAATTTTTTACGTAATAAGTGAATTGGATAAATGATTTAATAGATGACCTGGATAAGTTAATGAATTTTATTGTCACCCATAACTTAAATGTTAATCTAGACATATATTTTAGGGTATTACATTTTGGTATGTTATACTTTGAAACTTATGTTAAATTAAATGTGAGGTTCTAACGTGTGTTGTTTGACTATTTGAATCAGAAAATATGGCTTGCTCTAATTATCGTTCTAAGTTCTTAGAAAAGTCTTTTAAAGGGAAGAAAAACAATAGTAAAGGTTGTTGCAAACACGATTATGATTAAAGGTTCAAACATTTTTAATTTTTGTTTTTTAAAAACATAAGCTTGGTAAAAAAAATTGGGGTGTTATGGTGGTATTTTAAAGTTTTAAAAGGCCTTACATAATCAAATATTGATGAAGAACAATTGTGGTGTCAATGTGATCCCTGTATCACATTCTGTTTTCTTGTCCTTCGGCGAAAAGGATATGGGAAGATATCGGCGTTTGGTTTGGTGTTAGAGCGGATATCGAGCTATCTTTATGCAATAGTTTTAATTTCTGGTTTGATTTTTTCAGCAGCATGAAAGTTAGGGCTGGAAAGGAAGGTTTCATATGATTGGTTGTTTGTTGGAACATTTGGAACACTCGCAACGAGATTATTTTTAAGAACCATTCCTTCTCGTTGTCGGATTTACGGTGGAACATCAAGATCACGGCATGGAAATGGTTGACGGTGGGGGATATTACTCATACCAATAGTAATTTCTAGAACTTTTGCAAAGATCCCTTGTACTATCTTGTTTAAGTTTCTATTAGTTTTATAATTTTCTTTTGGCTTTTCCCTCCTTTTTTTATCTGGGTTTTGAGTACCCCTGGTACTCATTATTAATATAGAGAATTTCTTTGGCCACCTCCCAACCTTCTAGTCCACCTCTGGTGAAAAACCCAAACTACCCCTGACTTCGGAAATGCATTTCCGAAATGCAAGAAAAAGGTGTTTTCGGAGATGCATCTCCGAAAGCGCCTTTTTTTTTTGAAAAAATTGTCTTATTTCGGAAGTTCATTTCCGAAAACAGCATTTCGGAAATGAACTTTCGAAATAATGCGCGTTTTGCAGATTAAGCAAAACAGCCCCCCTCCCCCAAATCATTTACCCTAATCTTCTTTCAAACTCAAACCCTCTTCAAAAATTCTGCAAAAGCAAGTGTGAAGTATCAGAGGTTGCCAAACTCTTCTTCCAAACTCAACCAAACTCATCTCAAACACTAATTGGTAAGTTTATCATTTTTTTTCAATTTTTAGATCCATTATACATTACTATATTAGGGTGTTTAGAAACTGAAAAAATCACATTAAGATAAGTTGGTACTGATATTAGGTTGTTTAGTAGGCATAAAAGTAGTTTTGGTTTAGGTTTTTGGGGTCTGCAATTGGAGGTTGCAGAGAAGTTCTGCGCAGGGGTGTTTCGGAAGTTCATTTCCGAAAACACCTCCATTCCCAGTTTCGGAAATGAACTTCCGAATTGTATCAGAAGTGCATTTTTTTATTTTTTTTCTTTTGTCTCGCATATTAATCGATTTCAATTGTTTACAGGAACATGTCAGGCAACCAACCAGCACGCATCAGACAGGGTAGGGAGACCCAGACTGCGTCGGCTAGACGCGAGCGGGCGGCGGCGCAATTGGCGTCGACACAGGGACGGGGGCAGGGCCGGGGACGACGTGTGCGAGTTCCCGTGGATATGGGAGAGGGTACATCTACTTCAGAGGAGTTGGCTGGCTCGGGTATCTTCTTCCCGCCAGCGAGAGGAGGAGGAGGAGGAGGAGGAGGTGGCGGCAGTGCCTTACCACGAGCCGGAGGGGGTACCGGATGTTGATCCTCCAGCCGGGGAGGAGGATGAGGAGGAGGACAGCTATCCGGGAGGGCCCTTTGACACTTCCGTGCTGATTAACTACCACGATCACGTCGCTCGGCGTATCTGGGAGGGAGAGGTATTTTTTATAATTTAATCGTTTATAATTTAGACGTTTATTCAATATTTTCTTAACGTTCTATTTAACATATGCTTTTGTTTGTTTTTTTTAACAGGAGAGAGAGCCGTTGAAAATGGTGAACCGCGCCCGCAAGATTTTCAGTCTGTTTAAACCAGCAGCTGAGTGGTTTAACGACGCGGTGCGAGGTTCAGGGCTTAGCGGGCTCTGCATGACGGGGTACACCACCATCAGTACCGGCATGCAGGGGGCATTTGTGGAGCGCTGGCACAAGGAGACGTCTTCTTTCCACTTGCCGGTGGGGGAGATGACGATCACCTTGCATGACGTGCAGTGTCTTCTCCACCTGCCCATCAGGGGGCCGCTGTTGACCCACTCCCGGATCCAGAGGGTCGAGGCCAGTCACTGGATGGCGCTCTATTTGGGCATGGAGCCCGAAGTTGCTGACTTCGAGTGCATCACGACATCTGGGCCTCATGTTCGGTTCACCACACTGAGCCGCTATTTCGAGCACCACCTGGACGCGGCGGCCGATGTCGAGCAGGCGGGTGACGAGCTATTCACACAGTACCACCGCGGCTGCGCTCTCTGGTGCTGGTACATGCATGTGGTAGGCGCTGCTTGCTTTGTGGACAAGAGTGCAAGGTATGTCGACGTGACCTACCTCCGCTACTTCATGGACCTAGATACCGTTCACCAGTGGAACTGGGGGGCAGCTACTCTGGCATACCTCTACCAGAATCTGAATGAGGCCTCCAACTGGAGGACGGGGCAGTTGGTCGGATCCTGCACACTACTTACGGTACGTTTCATTTTAATTGTTTCGTATTTATTTATGTTTCGTATTTATTTTTAATACATTATCGTGTTTCTGTTTCAGAGCTGAATCATCTCCTACTTCTCCCGCATCCACGGCTTTCACATCGATCCTGCGTACGTGGACGCCATGCCCAGGGCCGCCAGATACGTTCTCCAGAGGGGGAACGATGCGGTGGGACCATACCGTGGATACCTGGACCGCACGATGCACGACGACATCACCTGGAGGACGTTCAGCGACTACGCTCAGATTGTCCCCTTTGACGGCATTGCTTTATATTCAGGCTGGCTGGCATGTGGGACCGAAATCATGGTCTGGTATCTCCCTAAGCGGTGCATGCGTCAGTTCGGATTCGTGCAGCGGATACCCAGATCACCCTTTGAGGCTGCTCCCGACACTGTGACCCGAGTGCAGCTCACTGCCATATGGGAGGATTGGGAGCGTCATGTGGTACCGGAGGAGTACCGTCGCACTCGGGTCACCCAGGACTGGCACAATGAGGAGGGATACGTCACATGGTTCTACCGGGTGTCACATCTTCTTCTGAGACCCGACGTTCCCGGCGCTCCTAGGCCAGCACACGAGGAGATCCTGGAGAACCAGCAGGCCGAGGATGACCACGCCATTGATCTCATGCCGATCTGCCAGCGGATAGAGATGCTTGGGCGGGACGCGTTGGATCGAGGTGTCGTTCAGCAAGGCGGTCCAGAGGCAGTCGCCGTGATAGAGATGATCGTCACTGATGCGGGCCGTGCGGCGACATACAGGCGGCAGAGGAGGTCCCAGGGAGAGAGGGTTAGGCACACCCAGTAGTGGTCGGGTTTATTTATTTTTTGTTCTCGGATTGTATCTTTAGCACATTATTATTATTATTTGGATTTGGTTGAGCTTGTATATATTTCTTTTTTTTTATCATATTAGTATTTTCACCTTTATATGTCGTTTATTTTATTTCCCGGTTTCTTTTAATTAAACATACGAAACTGTTAAGAAAAACATAAAAAAAAATCTCTGTTTCTGCATAATTCGGAAGTGCATTTCCGAAACCCCTCAAAATCTGAACAAAGGTGTTTTCGGAAGTTCATCTCCGAAAACACCCCCCATGAGGTGTTTTCGGAAGTTCATCTCCGAACACACCCCCCATGAGGTGTTTTCGGAGATGCACTTCCGAATTGTGGAAATTTTTTTAAAAAAATCAAAGCTTCGGAAGTTCATTTCCGAAGCAGGGGTAATTTGGGTTTTTTGCTGGGGGTGACCCCCATAGGAAGGTGGCTAAAGAAATTTTCTTAATATATCCTAGCTTAAAAAAAAAATTGATTTCAAAAGTATGAAATTGAAAGAAAGAAATTAAGGATTTGATAGAGAAATTCGGATAAAAAAAATTGAGATTGAGAGGAAGTGTGTGAATTTATTCGAATCCACTTAATACAAAAATCTTAGATTCATTAACTTCTTAAATGTAAAAATTAAAACTAAAAAAATTGTGTCCATACAAATCCACTTAATACGGGATACTTTATAAATTTGAGTTTAACTTAAATCAAATGAGTTCAAAATCGAAGTTGTTTGGTTAGGGTATCATATTTAATAATGGAAATTTCTTTACCCACCGCCCTACTTTCTTGGTCATCTCGAGTGAAAAACCCAAAATACCCCTAACTTCGGAAATGCATTTCCAAAATGCTTTTTTTCTTCAAAATTTGTCTTATTTCGGAAATGCACTTCCGAAAACACGAAAAAAATGTGTTTTCGGAGATGCATTTCCAAAAACACCCCTCATTTGGGTTTTCGGAGATGCATTTCCGAAAACACTCCTTTTTGGGAGAGGGGTGTCTTCGGAGATGCCTGTCCGAAATATTCCAAGACCAAATTGGTCTTGGAATGTTTCGGATATACACTTCCGAAAGAATTCAATAATTATTAAAAAATTAAAATCAAGGTGAATCAATACAGTTAATAGGTATAAAATCAAGGTGAATCAATAAAATGAATGTGAATCAAAAAAATCAAGGTGAATCAAAATTTCCTAAACAATTTTAAAGTTAAAAATTATTTTACTAACTTATATAAATCAAAAACATTTTAATTTCATAAGTAAATTTTGAATTATATATAATTAAATATAAAATTTATTCATTAAATAAAATTAAGACAAAATCTTTTTTTAATTTTTTTAAACTAAATAAAAGATTATAACTGATTTTTAATTATGAATCAGAATAGAAATATATAAATATATAATAATAATTATTAATTTTGTAATTGAAATATATAAATATATAATATATAAATATATAATAATTATTATATAAATATATAATAATTATTATAAATTAAAACACTCATTTTTTTAATTTTTATAATTATTATATAAATATATAAATATATTTATAATTAATATATAATAATTATTATATAAATATATAATAATTTTTATAAATATATAATAATAATTATTATATAAATATATAAATATATAAATTAAAACACTCATTTTTAAAATTTTTTTGTAAATATATAAATATATAAATAAAAAATTATAACTCATTTTGTAGATGAAGTTATTTTAATTTTTTTAAATAAAATTATTTTAAATTTTAAAATATGAATCAGAATAGAAATATATAATAATTATTATTCATAACTCATAAATTATATCAAAATATATAATTATTATTATTCATTACTCATAAATTATATCAAATTTATGATATGTGAATTAATTAATATCCCAAAATTTTTAATTTTTTTTTGTTTTTTAAGAAATGCATCTCCGAATTAATCAAAATCCCAATTTTTGGGATTTTTTCGGAAGCGCACTTCCGAAATCTGAAAAAAATTTAGAAAAAAAATATTTCGGAAATGCATTTCCGAAGCAGGGTAAAGTGGGGTTTTCGCTGGGGGTGACCCCTATAGGGAAGTGGGTAAAGAAAAAACCTTTAATAATTTCAAATATGTAATCTCATAAATATGTTTATTTAAAAAATGTTGATATAAATTAAGACTTTATTATGTTAATTTAAAAGAGTTTTAATTAAACTTTAGTTTCTTTTTTGACAAAAAAATTCATTAATTCAAATTAAAAATACATCGATCATTATAAATTCAAGATTGCTAAAAATTGAAAAAGGTGAATCTGCAAACAATCTCGCAGCACCTAGGTTAATAGCATGCAACGGCAACATGAAAGTGCCTACAAATATGACAAAATAAAAGTCACCAGAATATTCATACTTCTGGATCTGCAACATTGACGTCCAAGTCTTCCTCGGATCTGCAATGATTTGAAATGAATGTGTCAATTTGAACCCACAAACACCGTACTAAGACGGGAAAACCAACTAACACCGTACAAGACGATGAAAACTTAAAAACACACAAAACAAGAAGCAAATCTGTATGGATAACCACTTATTTAAAGAAAAATTAAACTTTAGTTTAAAATTTTAAAATATAGAATTTAATTTAAATATTCTATATTTTATTAAAAAAAATAAGAACGTTTAGTTCTAAATAGATAAATGAGAATGATTTAATGAGGAATGGTTTTTTTTTTTCTTTCTTTATGGTCTAAAAAGACCCGTTATATTAAACTTCTAAAATATGATAATTAAAGAGGATAACTCAAAAGAGAAATATAATCCTTTCTTTAAGATGAAATGATAGCTTAATTTAATTTTTTTGGCCATTTACATCATGTCGCGCAACACTGTGCTTGATGGAGAGAGACCACCTTTTAGATCATTGAAAGCACTTTCAGAATTTTTTTTTTTGAATAACCATATTTTTAAAAAAAATTCCAAAAATAACTAGGTTTTCAAAAAAATTACACAAATGTCACTTTTCAGCAAAATATTACACGTTGTCGCCGGGGGTGGCGACAACAATGGGCTAGAGGTGTACTCGCCAGGCCCACTGGCGCCTATGTGTATTTTTTAGGTGTTGTCGCCACCCCCCCGGCGACAACACCCCCCCTTATTTTTTTTTTCTTTTTTTTTGTTTTGTAATTTTTTTTCTTTAACAAAATTTCTCTTAAATTTTTTTCAGTATTTTTTTTTAATAACTACAATTTTTTAATATTATTTTTTAGTATTTTTTTTGGTATTTTTTTTTTGAAAACAATTTTTCAATAATTTTTTTATATTGTTTTTTTTATCTATGTTGTTAAAATTATTTTTGGAAGTTGGTGGTGGATTCATTATTTTGAAAGTTGGACATTCGTTAAAATAATTATATATTAAAATACAATAACGATACATTGACGATACAAATACATTAAAATTAAAGACATTTCAAAATACATTAACGATACAAATACATTATAATTAAAAACATTACAAAATACATTCACGATACAAATAAAAATCTTATTGCGCGCCACGTGGACCATGGTACGATCCACATTTAGGTTGCCGAATGGGTCGTGTAGACGGGTCACGAGTTGGTAATGCCCCCTATTTCCGCGACGACGCCCCCCTCTATTTGGTTCGTCTTGTGCCATAGTCGACGGTCCCTGAATGAAACCTGGGTCTTCAACATCTTGACCTATAGAATTCCCTCCATAGGATAGGCGGGTGCCCGCGGCGCTGTCGAAGCTGTGTCTAGGCGGGTTAAAATTTCTCCTAGTGGGTGCGGCCTGGAAGTTTTGGAAGTTGGTGGTGGATCCGGTTTGGTTAAAATACAATGGTTGTGGCGGTGTGTTGAGGTCAAATTGTTGGCTGGGGTACTGTGATGTGTGTTGGTCGAATGTGGTGTATTGCGGGTATTCTTCTTCTATGCCCATGTCGGGGGTCATTGGTGGTGATCTTGAAGAGCCCCCCGCATGGAATTCCTGGAAATGTGATCTAGAAGAGCTCCCTGCATGGAATTCTTGATTTTGTGGTTGAGTTTGGGATGGAAAAAACTGGTGGAGTTGTTGGGAATGTTGTTGGTAAAAAGGTGTTTGTGGTTGCATTGGTTGTTGGTGGTAACTTTGTTGTTGTTGTTGTTGGTGTTGTTGTGGGTAATGTTGTTGTTGGTAATTTGGTGGTGGTTGTTGTTGTTGTTGGTAATTTGGTGGCGGTGGTTGTTGTTGTTGTTGGTGGTAATTTGGTGGTGGTTGTTGTTGTCCTCCAAAATATGGAGGTTGTGCTCGCGGGTCAGCTAAATAGAAAGGGGCAGACACAATCATTTCAGGATTTGTGACGGATCTGTACCAGTTTACATAGTCAACAGTTGGCTTCATTTCTCCCGGCGCCACAGGAAATTCTAGAACCGTTTTTGATCGACGAGCCCATATTTTACGCTGATCTATGGCAAAGGACTTGTAATTTTTTACGTACCACTGTTCGCTAACCTTCGCAAGATGCCAACGTCCCAAACAGTCAGGCTCAGGTGGGTCAGGGATACCTTGATGCATGCCGAATTGGAGCTTCACACGGTCACTCAGGTGCATCTCCACAGTGGTGAACCGTATGATGGGTGATTTTGCTGTCCAAATAGCCGCCTCGTCAAGGTCGGGTACGTGGTCCAATTCCAAGTAAGGACGCCAAATAAACTGCAAAGCAAATAATATTAATTTCAAAATATAGAAGATAGTTATTTTTAAAAATATATTTAGAAAATGGACATTTTTAGAGGTATTACTTCTTGGGGTCCTAGTCGATCTAATATTTGGCGGTAGAAAATGATTTTGGAATCAGGCGTTTTGGACCAATCCATTCTGAGTGCATTGAACCTAAACACATTAAAAGATGTAAATCAATATAGTTACAAATAATAATAGAATAAAAAGCAATAATTAAAATAAGATCCAAAAGTTACCTTGAAGCGTAAGGGAAGGCGTAACTGTTTGGATTTGCAGGGGCCAATACCGGCATTCTCCACCATGCCCATGCTTGTAGCAAGAATGCACATCCACTAAATGTACAACTATCCTTTTTTGCACATTTGCACAAGGAACTATATAGGTATGCCAACACAGCCGAACCCCAACTATATGTCTTTATTGCATCAATGTCCCCAAGTAAACACAAGTACATAAAATTAACACTATTTCCCGTGCCTTCGGGAAATAGAAACTTACCAAACAACAACATAATATACATCCTAGTTTTCTGCAGTATAGTTTCTTCGTCAGAAAACTGATCCAATTGAAGCCCAGCATAAGCTAGCTGAAGACCAGCAAGCTTTATACCTTGGCCCCTACCCCTTTGTTGCCCCTCACCCTCTATTAAATCCACACCCAACAATTCGACGCATAGGACGTTTGGTTGTTGGACATTTCCATACACTGCCTTTCCATTTGTTTTGAGACCCAACAACATGTACACGTCCTCTAGAGTGACGGTACATTCACCCATTGGAAGGTGAAAAGTATGAGTCTCAGGCCTCCAACGCTCACACAATGCTAATATAAACTTCATATCAACTGAGGTATGTGTTAAGTTCATTACCTCACCAAATCCCGCACGTTTAACGTAGTCCACAATCAAAGGGTCAGGAGCATTCATCTTACCAGCACGGGTCCTAAATCTCGTGACATCCTATAAAAAAAACACCTCCCATAAGTATTTGAAATTAGTAAATTTAAGTAAAAAAAATTAAGTGTTTACTCAAACTTACATAAGTGGCAATGTTTGCAATGGTGCCTCGATGCTCTTGACCCATAGTTAGGAGAGACATGTTTGTTGATGATGAAACACAAAGTTGCTCTGATGATAAGTTGCTCTGATGAAAGTATAAGAGGTGATGAAGAAAATGAACAAGTTTGGGAACATATTTATAGCCAAAATGCATAGGTTATTACGAGATTCCCTGCAGTGTCTTGTCCCGTCAAGTCTGTGGTGGGGACGAGATTCCTTGCAGTGTCTTGTCCCGTCATGTCTGTGGTGGGGACGAGATTCCCTGCAGTGTCTTGTCCCGTCATGTCTGTGGTGGGGACGAGATTCCCTGCAGTGTCTTGTCCCGTCATGTCTGTGGTGGGGACGAGATTCCCTGCAGTGTCTTGTCCCGTCATGTCTGTGGTGGGGACGAGATTCCCTGCAGTGTCTTGTCTTGTCATGTCTGTGGTGGGGGGACTAGATTGCTATAGAGGCATGCATTCTTGTCATGCTAAATTATGTTAAACCATTGCATGCACCGATTTATCATATACTTTTATTTTTTATTTAGATGTTTTTATTTTTATTTTAATTCATTTAACACATATACTTATTTGAATCTTGTGCAGAATTATTGCTTCATTTCTTGCATGCATTAGCCTTGTGTAAGAGGTGGGGACGAGAATCTTTTGTGTCATGCATTAGTCATGTCATATTTGAATCTTGTGCATAATTATTGATTCATTTCTTGCATGCATTAGCCTTGTGTAAGAGGTGGGGACGAGAATCTTTTGTGACATGCATTAGTCTGGTCTTGTCATGTTTATGTTAGATTTTGAGAATTTTATATTATAATAGATTTTAATTCATTATCATAATTTGTGACATGTGTCATACCCCAAAATTTGCTTTCACATGGCAAAGGTAATTTTATTTCAGATAAATGCACCAGCCCAGTGGATAGCAAGGTAAGGGTAAAAAATGTAGGCATGAGAGAATTTGAGTTCGAATCCCACAATCTTCATTATTTCTGACATTTTTCTCTTATTATTACTTTGTCATTTTTTTTATATTTTACTAACTAGTTTTTAAATTCTGTATCGTTATTATACTTTTTCATATTAAGTTTCTTTAGTTTATATTGTTTTAATGTTAAAAATTAATTTTGCTGTTATTTTATATTAGGTAGATTTTTATGGTTTTGTTAAGAAGTAGAATTTTTGTTAATTATATTTTATTTTAGTAGATTTTCTGTTATTGACAAAATCAAATATCACATAATAAAAAAAGGGGGTCATAAAAATCTGATTTTGGAAAGAAAAAATCGTATAAGCTTGATTGAGGACCAAAGGAGAAAAATTCAATGTTCTTGCTAAAATCAAATATCAAAATATTGATTGGCAAAGATTATATTCCATGATTCTAACCTAATTCAAAGCAATATAAAAGCATAAAGTTGATCAGACTAGGGGGACTTTTTGCTGGACGAGGATTGGCAGACAAAAGAAGCCAGAACCGAATTCTCAAAACGTGACAATTCAAGAACTTGCAAACTAGGAATTCAGTCGATTCAAGCTATTCCAAGGATCCAGACCAATCACTCGACCTTCTCTGAACCACCCTGGGCCATTGCAAGTCGTTCATGCTTCCGGAATCGCAACTGTAGCGTCCACGGTTTGAGCCAAAAATGTTGAATTCGATTTTCTTTATACACGCCTCATGAATTAAATTCAATCATATATTTGTGTTTATAATGATAATTGTGAACTTTCGGCACCGGTTAATTTGGTTTTCAGTACAGGAAGCGAAAACCACCATTACTAGGGTTTATAAGCTCCAAATTGGGGAAAATTGAATGGAGACGAAATTGGTCAAAACTAATGATTTTATTGCGTTTAGGAGTTGATTTATGGTCCATTCATGTCCTTAAAACTAATTTATGTGCGGTCTTGGTTGAGTTTCGATTTGTGCAGGTCTATTACCATGAAAAGAAAACGTTGCCTAATGTCTCTGTTCCAAAAGCTGAATGAAGAAGAAGATGCGTGGGGGCGCGCGTCCTTTTTTTTCCTTTTCGAATTCTGTGAATTTTGTTCTTGTATTATATTTGTTAGTTGCTTATTGAACAGCATCATGAAAGCAGCCTAGTGGATTGAGGGCGCCTTTGGTACTGCGGAGACGTGGGATCGATTCCCACTCTCGCTATTATTTTTCACAAATTCCCAATTACAGATCATATACGTACTTGCAGGGAAGGAACATGATGCGTCTTCATCTCACAGCCATCAGATCCTGCCTCCACAAGATCCAATGCACAAGAAAGTGATGCTCCACCATGAACCAGCAAGAATGCTCCACACTTAAGCAGAGCTAAGTCTTTTTCTTTTAAATTCTTTATTATTTAGTTTTAATCAACTTTGTTTTATTTATATTCTTATTCTTTTTCTTTTATAATTTATTTTTATATTTTATGTATGTTTGGTGAATTAGTTTTTATGTAAAATTTTATATGTAAAATTTTATAATTGTTTATTATCGAAAACTCGATTTTTCACAAATAATTGCTTTTTCTATATATATTAAAATTCGAATACCTTTTTTTAATTAATTAATTAATAGTTAGGATTAACGTTTATTTTTATCATTTGTTATATTCAATCGAATTTTCGATTCATTAACCATTTCATTATCCTGTCAGAGTTTCTGTAACATCATTTATTTTTTATTTTCTCTTTTGGGTTGAAATAGGGCTCATGCCAACAAGGATCTTTAATGCACTAACGCATTTTTTTTTCTTTATGCCCAATTTTCAGGTTTATTTTCAATACCTCCCGATCACGCGCCACGCCTATCCCGAAGCTAAGTCCTGATTCTATACTTGTTATTTTGCCTTTTTATTTAAAATTAGGGTTTACCCTACACTGAATACTTTTTCTTTTCTGTGCCTTTTCAGGGTTAGCAATATGATTATGATTAATCCCGACTACGCGCCTGATCCGAAATACGAAGTTAAGTACTCTATTTAATTTAATTTAAATACTATTTGGTTTATTTTTAGAATTAGGGTTTGTTCCGCCTTCATTTTTCTCTGCCTTATTTCTTTTCAGGGTTAACCTTAAAGGCGCCCTATCAACCATATCAGATCAAATCCGAGCTAAGTACCCTTACCTATTTAATTATTTTTATATATATTTATTTATTCTTTATTTTAGGGTCAATCCCGTTCGCCTTTGAATTAGCCATACACTCACCCTATTTTTGTTTGCCTTTTCCAGGGTTTGTCAAATTGCCAAAGCCACGAGTTTGGTAACCCTAAACCCTAACCTTTTATTTTTCTGTTTAATTATTACTTGTGTCAAACCCTATTAAGGGATCCGCTGGTTACAATTTCCCTCCCCCATATTACTGTTTCTTGCCTTATATTATCTGCGTGGTTAGTAAAATAGGGAGTGGCAACCATGAATTGAATTTAGAATCGCTAATTTACAAGATAATATAATTGAATATAATCACGTGATTGGTGCACACACACACGCTTTTGGGTAACCTCTCTGTTGCCTTGTTGCCTGTTGCCTTGTTGCCTGTTGCCTTGTGTTTTTGCAGAATAAGCCATGTCCCTCGAATACGAGGATACCTCAGCCTGTTGCCTCGATAATTAAAAGGTCATACGACCCTAAATGATGCTGCCTTCGATACGCAATATGACCTCGACCCTCGGAAGTTGCCTACAAAAAAAGGCTGAGGTATCTTCTGGCTGCCTACGAAATGGCTTATTATGATCCTTGCCTTAGACTACCTGCCCTTCTATGGCATGGGACAGTCTTATGGCAAAGGATGCTTCGATGACCCTTCAACCTCCAAACGAAAGGCTTCCTGCCCTCTTATGGCAAGGATAGACCCTTTCATTCTGAAAGGCTAAAAAGAGACCTATCATCCGAGTTTAAGGTAATTGCCCCTAATTGCCTTGCAATGCTCATCTTTAATATTCTTTCTCACAATTCTTCGAAAACTGGCTACGCTCATTTACGAGCTAAAGTCCACTTTTTTCTTTCATCTACTTTTTTTCTAAAAAAAACAAACGAGCAAGCAAAGCAATTAAGAGCCCATGGAAAACCATGGATGCAAAGGGTGCCTTACACCTTCCCTTTGCATAAATTACCCCCCGAACTTAGATTTCTTAAAAAGGTTTTTTTCTGTTTCTTTTAGCCTTTCTGAATTTGTTTGGATAAAATAAAAGTCGGTGGCGACTCTTGCTTAACCGCGACATTTCGATCGATAAAAAGTCAGTTCACCGTATTACAGAACTGGCGACTCTGCTGGGGATTTTTCGATAAAAGAGGGGTTACCTTAAAAGTTTAGGATCACTTAATTGTATTCTATTGTTTGCTTTGCTTGCTTTATTTTTCAGGGTTGTTTTGGGAATTAATTGAAGGACGAATCCTATTCCCGGATTCAAGAACACTTAAGATTAGGAGTGGCATAGTCATGGCGACCTCTTTCACATATGTGGGAGATGAGTCAATATGAAGTTCACGCTTGAGTTAGGACTCCATAGCATATGCACACCTTTCTCAAATGAGGGGGTCTATGTATGTGTCTGTGGGTGCGCCGGAGCTCAAGGACCTTTAGTTACCCTTAACCCATCCTGGCCTTTAGGAACGTAGTGGGGGGACTACCCTTGACAAATGTTAAGGACTAGTCGCTACCCGATACTACAATTCAGATAGGTTCTTTCTCAAAGTATCATTGCATGGTGCGAATGCATCATGTCCGAGGGTGCTTTAGAAGGGCTGACAATTCTGGATAACTTGTAGAACCCGTTGCTGAAATCTCCTTATCCATAGAAATACCCTTGGGAAGGACACCTGATCAGACTCCATGCAAGCCTTAAGCCAAAAAATTGTGTGACTTGTGTGACTTGTTTATGTTTGCTACTAACCTTTGTTCTTTGCAGGTTTTGTTAAAAGGACGTGTTTGCCCTTACTATCTCACACTATGCCTAATGAATTGCATTCGCATAACATTCATGACATCATGACATCATAAGCATAACATGATTTAACTAACCCTTTCAAGGATCTTAGGGATTTAGGGCGCACAATTTCAGGTGCCCTTATCAAAGGTTGATCTCCTAATCAAGGGGCAAGAGGATTTATTTTCCTCTGGCCACATACCTTCCAATTCAGAGACTCCTTCCAATTCAGAGACTCAGTACCTATCAAGGGGCAAGAGGATTTATTTTACTCTGGCCACATACCTTCCAATTCAGAGACTCCTTCCAATTCAGAGACTCAGTACCCATCAAGGGCAAGAGGATTTATTTTCCACTATCCATGTACCTTCAAATTCAGAAGTATCCCTAATCAGAGGCGATGACCCACTGGATATGGTGAGCTTGATTCTCAAAGAGGAACGTTCAAAGACGAAAGTCAGAATTCTTCAGACAAAGACGCGGCCAAATCACTTTCTAATGTTGCCAACTAAATTCCTAAAGATCCTTGAAAAGATTGCATTTGCATTCATAACATCACATAGAACTAACTTTTCCTTTCAGGTCGACCAACTGGTCAGACAGATACCATCAACAAATCAATCTCTATTAGATGAACATTCTGGAAGTTTGATCCCCAGACTTCCGAAACATTCCAATCAGATGAACATATTGGAAGCTTGACCCCCAGACTTCTGAAACATTCCAATCAGATATACATTCCGGAAGCTCGAACCCCGAACATTCTGAAACATTCTTATCAGATACACATTCCGGAAGCTCGAACCCCGGATACTCTGAATCTCTACCCCAGTTATACAACAACGACGCAAGCCAGATGCACCTAAGCGTCAATTCACAAAGATCAATATGTCACTGGCTCAAGCATTACAACACCTGTTGAAGTAAAATTTGATCACTTTAAAGGATCCCCCTAAGAATCCTAGTACTTCTGCGCGTAGCTATAATCCTATTGTGAGGTGTGCATATCATTCCAACATTCCTGGACATTACACAAACAATTGCTGGACATTGGAGAATAAGATTCAAGATCTGATCAATGACGGAGAGGTCAAATTCAACCCTCCTGAAAACTTTTGTGGTGATCACCGCTCCTATGCCTAGTCATGACAAGACTGATTAACATCAAGACGGACGAACTTTTAGAGCATTAGATCTACTCTCGTTTGCAAGTCCCTGTTCTGTTTGTTTAAACATTTGACTCATGATAGACATTATCTGTTCTAATAATCATCATCAGTGCATTGCATATGTTTGTCTTGAATAAATTATTTCGCTACCACTCATTTTTAAATTACATCTTTACTTTGCATATGTTTTGTGATATTTAACTCTCGCTAAAGCTGTGAACCTTTTAAGGGAGGATGACGAAAATGATACCGCAACCTCATACAATATGCTTTTGAGCGGACTATGCTGACGATGTACAGGCATTGTTTCAATTCCCAAACAGTGGAGATATAAGGATGTTAATCCCTCGTCAACTCCTTTGAGCCTAAGAAGTAGAAGTTTCTTTCTTGTACTAATTAAAACCCTTGATCATAACCTGGGGCAGGGTAGTTCTCAGTTAATTTGGCTGTGCATCCCATTTTAAGAGAATCATTCAGTACACCTTTCAACAAAGGTTTCAATCGCAAGCATTCATCCGCACACATCAAAGAAGTGTTGGAGATGTCAATCAAAAGCCAATGATGGTTCACCACTCATTAAGCAAGGCAGTCAATATCTTTCAAAAGAAAAAAAAATAATATGAAAAACATATATACAAAGAAAAGCCTGCTAAGTCAAAAATCAAAAAGATGACTTAGGCAAAAATCAAGGCATCCCGCTGACTGTAAACTCAAAATAAACAGTTCAGGCAAAAGTTAGGGATATCAAAAAGACGAAAAAAGAGAAGTCAATAAATTCCTGAACAACACAATGTTGTGACTACTAAAAGAAGGAAGTAACTGCCGTCTCAAAAGTTCTCTTTGCACCATCGTCATTACCAAAGGTGTAAATCCAAAAGTCTCTTGGAATCTGAATGCATAAGACGAATCAACTGAGCTTAGGACTGAAGAACATCACGAAGAAGGGGATGGGTATAATTAAATTTTGAGCCATTATCCCTTGTTTCTTAAACTGTGAACCAAGCCACGTTACAACCCTTGAAAGTCCTAACTGAAGCATGGTTAATTCGAAAGCATACTGTCATAACAAAGGTATCCCGACTCCTTAAGGTTTACCTAAAATGCTGAGTTGATATTTCTCTTTTACAAACATCACATTGTTACAAATAGCATGTTTTTACAAATATCACACTTCTACATCTTTGGTTTTAATGTTTTTTCAAAAACTCGAGACAAACGTATGCATTGCATCCCATGAAAACATTATTAAACATATCCTGCTACATAATTTCAAATGCTAGCATCAGAAAGAACTTGCACAGAGTACAACTAATGACTGAAAGTTATCCCGACAAAAAAAAATTACTCCAAGAAGCCATGTCTCTTACGTATACAAGGGGCATGACACGTTTTGCCCAATCAATCTGAGGCAATCAAGTCGAGATTCCGAGACTCTCTCATGGATGGTCGAACAATCAGGGGCATGCATCCAAGCATATCTAAAGCTACTCCCCAATCAACGCGAGACATTGTCATGAGCCTATGATTACTGGGGGCATATTGCCCATAGTGTACATCTCACAAAGACCTCGTGAGGCGAATCTTTCCAAAGTTCCTGTTAACTGGGGCAAATCTATGCAAGTCCAGTTCAACATTTCGATCAATACTCAGTAGCGTGTCCTGGATCGAGTAGTAAATTACTATGATACTGGGGGCAACTTTCAAGACACCCACATCTCCCCACAGAGCCAGAAGATCATATCCCCTCATAGTAATCATTAAGAAGATATCTTCAAATGTGCTCGTCCCGACAAAGACATGACTCCCCAACAGAGTTTACATCTTCGACACTATTATTTCTCCAACAAGTTGCTCTTCTTCAACATGGTCCATTTATATCTCTAAATCAGGGTACATCAAATTACTGATCATCCCCAAGCAGAAACCGTAAATCCCCAGCTGAACATCTTCAAAGATACAGAGATTTATTTTCTCAATCAAGACAACATGAATCATATTCATATATCACATGTCATAAAAATATTCATACAATTGCATACACGTTCATACATAATACATAAAACAGCGCGACAATTGCATACATAACATACGAGGTCCTCATTTATTTTGAGAATCCCGTCACACAAACACATTGCATGCATCATGACATGGCATAAAGAAAACTAACTTTACCTTTTTCAGGCTACTATTGCAGTCAAAAATAAACATTATCTACCTTCAGATCTAAGTCGATACCTTTGACGGTTCCTTACTGGTCTACCTTTGGAAGTTAAGTCGATACCTTGGACGGTTCCTTAATGACCCACCTTCAGAGTTAAGTCGACACCTTGGACGGTTCCTTAACAATCTACCATCAGACCTAGGTCGATACCTTTGACGGTTCCTTAAATGGTCTATCTTTGGAAGTTAAGTCGATACCTTTGACGGTTCCTTAACGACCCACATCAAGAGTTAAGTCGACACCTTTGACGGTTCCTTAACGACATACTTCAGATATAAGTCGACACCTTTGACGGTTCCTTATACAATCTATCTACATATCTGAGTCGATACCTTTGACGGTGCCTCAATGATATGCTTCAGAGTTAAGTCGATACCTTTGACGGTTCCTTAACGACCCACATCAAGAGTTAAGTCGACACCTTTGACGGTTCCTTAACGACATACTTCAGATATAAGTCGACACCTTTGACGGTTCCTTATACAATCTATCCGCATATCTGAGTCGATACCTTTGACGGTGCCTCAACGATATGCTTCGAATTTAAGTCGATACCTTTGACGGTTCCTTAAATAACCCAACACAGATTTGAGTCGATACCTTTGACGGTTCCTCAACATTCAAAAGAGGGAAGACAGCAAAAGCAGAAATTGCGTAACAATCTATACTCCAACAGCTATCAGATGGCATCTTCAAGCCCATCTCCGACAAAGGTCCCTACTTCAGCAAGGGCAAATTTCTTGGTATTCTAGTGTTCAATCATCTTCCACCTTCAGATACCGACTGGCACACAAACCACTCTACATCTTCAGGTTTAAGATAATTGAACAGGGGCAGCTGTCATACCCCAAAATTTGCCTTCACATAGCAAAGGTAATTTTATTTCAGATAAATGCACCAGCCCAGTGGATAGCAAGGTAAGGGTAAAAAATGTAGGCATGAGAGAATTTGAGTTCGAATCCCACAATCTTCATTATTTCTGACATTTTTCTCTTATTATTACTTTGTCATTTTTTTTATATTTTACTAACTAGTTTTTAAATTCTGTATCGTTATTATACTTTTTCATATTAAGTTTCTTTAGTTTATATTGTTTTAATGTTAAAAATTAATTTTGCTGTTATTTTATATTAGGTAGATTTTTATGGTTTTGTTAAGAAGTAGAATTTTTGTTAATTATATTTTATTTTAGTAGATTTTCTGTTATTGACAAAATCAAATATCACATAATAAAAAAAGGGGGTCATAAAAATCTGATTTTGGAAAGAAAAAATCGTATAAGCTTGATTGAGGACCAAAGGAGAAAAATTCAATGTTCTTGCTAAAATCAAATATCAAAATATTGATTGGCAAAGATTATATTCCATGATTCTAACCTAATTCAAAGCAATATAAAAGCATAAAGTTGATCAGACTAGGGGGACTTTTTGCTGGACGAGGATTGGCAGACAAAAGAAGCCAGAACCGAATTCTCAAAACGTGACAATTCAAGAACTTGCAAACTAGGAATTCAGTCGATTCAAGCTATTCCAAGGATCCAGACCAATCACTCGACCTTCTCTGAACCACCCTGGGCCATTGCAAGTCGTTCATGCTTCCGGAATCGCAACTGTAGCGTCCACGGTTTGAGCCAAAAATGTTGAATTCGATTTTCTTTATACACGCCTCATGAATTAAATTCAATCATATATTTGTGTTTATAATGATAATTGTGAACTTTCGGCACCGGTTAATTTGGTTTTCAGTACAGGAAGCGAAAACCACCATTACTAGGGTTTATAAGCTCCAAATTGGGGAAAATTGAATGGAGACGAAATTGGTCAAAACTAATGATTTTATTGCGTTTAGGAGTTGATTTATGGTCCATTCATGTCCTTAAAACTAATTTATGTGCGGTCTTGGTTGAGTTTCGATTTGTGCAGGTCTATTACCATGAAAAGAAAACGTTGCCTAATGTCTCTGTTCCAAAAGCTGAATGAAGAAGAAGATGCGTGGGGGCGCGCGTCCTTTTTTTTCCTTTTCGAATTCTGTGAATTTTGTTCTTGTATTATATTTGTTAGTTGCTTATTGAACAGCATCATGAAAGCAGCCTAGTGGATTGAGGGCGCCTTTGGTACTGCGGAGACGTGGGATCGATTCCCACTCTCGCTATTATTTTTCACAAATTCCCAATTACAGATCATATACGTACTTGCAGGGAAGGAACATGATGCGTCTTCATCTCACAGCCATCAGATCCTGCCTCCACAAGATCCAATGCACAAGAAAGTGATGCTCCACCATGAACCAGCAAGAATGCTCCACACTTAAGCAGAGCTAAGTCTTTTTCTTTTAAATTCTTTATTATTTAGTTTTAATCAACTTTGTTTTATTTATATTCTTATTCTTTTTCTTTTATAATTTATTTTTATATTTTATGTATGTTTGGTGAATTAGTTTTTATGTAAAATTTTATATGTAAAATTTTATAATTGTTTATTATCGAAAACTCGATTTTTCACAAATAATTGCTTTTTCTATATATATTAAAATTCGAATACCTTTTTTTAATTAATTAATTAATAGTTAGGATTAACGTTTATTTTTATCATTTGTTATATTCAATCGAATTTTCGATTCATTAACCATTTCATTATCCTGTCAGAGTTTCTGTAACATCATTTATTTTTTATTTTCTCTTTTGGGTTGAAATAGGGCTCATGCCAACAAGGATCTTTAATGCACTAACGCATTTTTTTTTTCTTTATGCCCAATTTTCAGGTTTATTTTCAATACCTCCCGATCACGCGCCACGCCTATCCCGAAGCTAAGTCCTGATTCTATACTTGTTATTTTGCCTTTTTATTTAAAATTAGGGTTTACCCTACACTGAATACTTTTTCTTTTCTGTGCCTTTTCAGGGTTAGCAATATGATTATGATTAATCCCGACTACGCGCCTGATCCGAAATACGAAGTTAAGTACTCTATTTAATTTAATTTAAATACTATTTGGTTTATTTTTAGAATTAGGGTTTGTTCCGCCTTCATTTTTCTCTGCCTTGTTTCTTTTCAGGGTTAACCTTAAAGGCGCCCTATCAACCATATCAGATCAAATCCGAGCTAAGTACCCTTACCTATTTAATTATTTTTATATATATTTATTTATTCTTTATTTTAGGGTCAATCCCGTTCGCCTTTGAATTAGCCATACACTCACCCTATTTTTGTTTGCCTTTTCCAGGGTTTGTCAAATTGCCAAAGCCACGAGTTTGGTAACCCTAAACCCTAACCTTTTATTTTTCTGTTTAATTATTACTTGTGTCAAACCCTATTAAGGGATCCGCTGGTTACAATTTCCCTCCCCCATATTACTGTTTCTTGCCTTATATTATCTGCGTGGTTAGTAAAATAGGGAGTGGCAACCATGAATTGAATTTAGAATCGCTAATTTACAAGATAATATAATTGAATATAATCACGTGATTGGTGCACACACACACGCTTTTGGGTAACCTCTCTGTTGCCTTGTTGCCTGTTGCCTTGTTGCCTGTTGCCTTGTGTTTTTGCAGAATAAGCCATGTCCCTCGAATACGAGGATACCTCAGCCTGTTGCCTCGATAATTAAAAGGTCATACGACCCTAAATGATGCTGCCTTCGATACGCAATATGACCTCGACCCTCGGAAGTTGCCTACAAAAAAAGGCTGAGGTATCTTCTGGCTGCCTACGAAATGGCTTATTATGATCCTTGCCTTAGACTACCTGCCCTTCTATGGCATGGGACAGTCTTATGGCAAAGGATGCTTCGATGACCCTTCAACCTCCAAACGAAAGGCTTCCTGCCCTCTTATGGCAAGGATAGACCCTTTCATTCTGAAAGGCTAAAAAGAGACCTATCATCCGAGTTTAAGGTAATTGCCCCTAATTGCCTTGCAATGCTCATCTTTAATATTCTTTCTCACAATTCTTCGAAAACTGGCTACGCTCATTTACGAGCTAAAGTCCACTTTTTTCTTTCATCTACTTTTTTTCTAAAAAAAACAAACGAGCAAGCAAAGCAATTAAGAGCCCATGGAAAACCATGGATGCAAAGGGTGCCTTACACCTTCCCTTTGCATAAATTACCCCCCGAACTTAGATTTCTTAAAAAGGTTTTTTTCTGTTTCTTTTAGCCTTTCTGAATTTGTTTGGATAAAATAAAAGTCGGTGGCGACTCTTGCTTAACCGCGACATTTCGATCGATAAAAAGTCAGTTCACCGTATTACAACATGCATTATCATAATTTTTAATTCATTTAAAACATACAATTATAATAGATTTTGAGACTTTTATATTAAACTAGCGCAGATATGTATATTATGGAAAACATTAATTCATTAATTAATTAAAAAGGTACATTGACAATAACCAACACAGAAACTAAAACATCTAAGAAAATAACACATAACAACTTGTAGTACACGCTCGATCATTGCAACAAACACAACAACACTTAATCTAAACTACTCGAGTATCACTGCAAGAACAAGTGGATTTTCAACGCCTCGGTTAACCTCTCCACTGTGTGTCCAAAACATTAGATCCACGTCCACATCGTCTTTCACACGGTCCCAATAATACATGTAGGTGCCTTCTGGATTATTATCCGTCAACGTAATGTATGGACAACGGTAATCTATCTGTTTAACTTTTCTGGTCGGACCATCTAGTTGACGAAACCCAGTGTTGATGGCTCTAACAATTCTCTGGAAATTCCAATGGGGGTTAAGGCAGACACGCATGTGACTACCTTCCTCAAAAAAAACGACAGCCCAAACTGAGTTCATTTTTAGTGTTTGCAGTAAGAATGAAGAAAGAGTTGGTACTTCAACTCCACACACACACACCTTTATTTATAGTGGGTGAAATACCGCGGAAAATAATTTTGCTAATTATTAATAACTTAAATACTAATTGGAAACTTTGTAATGTTAAAAAAACATTTCATTAATATATGCTCAGAGCATTTAATTGGACGGTACAGAAGTAGCTGAAATGATAAAGAAACTGCAACATCTAGGATATTACAACGGTTAGGACAATGTCTTCTCTGTCCTCCATCATTCGAGTGCATTGAATGTCGTCCTCCATTGTCTCCCACCAACGCTGTCTTTCAAGAAAAGCACCTCCCCTTGTTCTAAGTCTCTTGATAGATCTGATTTGTTCGCCTTGACTCCACTCTCCCTCCAAAAACCTGAGAAGGGTTCTCTTAAGCTGGTCCATGGATTGAATGTTCCAAAACATTACCTGCATGGGAGGTTTGACGGCAGAGAAAATAACGTATCCGTTCCTTCGAACAATGGGAGGTTGATAGTCCAAACGCCTTACAGGTGGTGGAGGCTCAGTAGTCCGGTGCGTGCTATCTGGCCTTATTCGAGATCTCATTTTTTCGTGTGTGTACTGATGCACACAAGAAACCCTAATTTATAGAGGGACAATTAGGGTTTCATTTACAAGGGAAAAACATAAACAATAATTTTGAAGAATAAAAATTAGGGCCCCACATGGTCCCCATCTGTTTTCTGTCCTTCGCATGCGTCCGAAACGAGTTCCTGTACCCTAGCATGCGCCTGTAATGATTCCTGAAGCGATTCCTGATAGATTCCTGCAACGATTCCCCCTATCTTCATGCATGCAGCCCTATCTTTTGTGGCATGCATTAGTCATGTCAAAGTTACTATCTTGTGCAGAATTATTGCTTCATTTCTTGCATGCATTACCCTTGTGTAAGAGGTGGGGACGAGATTCTCTTGTGGCATGCATTAGTCATGTCAAAGTTACTATCTTGTGCAGAATTATTGCTTCATTTCTTGCATGCATTACCCTTGTGTAAGATTTCTTGCATGATATATAGGAACTACTTCACATACTATTTTTTACAACCATCACAACTCTCCCAAACATTTCTTCCTTTTACAACACAACACAATTCTCACATTTCTTCTTTCACAAACACATATCAAAATTATGGCATCCACCTCGCAGTTCAAAGTTCGTGTTCATATGAATGGTGAGACATACCACTGCGACACAAACGGTTTTCTATTTAGAAACACAAACTCAACACGTTTTGCTCTAAATAGACAATCAGATTTCTCTTATCTAAAAAGGAAAATCGAATCCAAAATAAGAGAACAAGTGTCTCAGATATTTTACCGACAACCCCTTCTTCAACCTAACAACTCAGTCATATTTTGTCAATCACAGATAACAACTGACTTAGAGGTTCAAAACATGTTCCTCACCCATGAGCATTTTGGTTATGATTATCTGGAACTGTACATAGTGGTTGAACAAAATGCTCCTTCGCAAAATATTCAGTCACAAGTTATTGATCCTGTTGTTGATGACGAACAACAACCCGAGCATGTCATTGACGAAGAAACTGATATAGAAGATGTTGTTGATGAGTTGGTGAATCGTGAATCCGAAGATGAAGGTGACGAAGAAGTTCCAGTACCGGATCGAGTACCGGATACACATGCATATTCACCTCCGGCACATTTCACAACGCTTAATTTAGGAGAGGACGAGCCATCGTCCGATATGTTCTACAATCCATATATGAGGTCAAGCGAGGAGTTAAAAGAGGGTGACACGTTTCGTTCGAAGGATGATTGTCTGTTGGCTATAAAAAAATTGGCACTTAGCAAATTGTGTTGATTTTAAAGCCGATCGATCAAATCCAGAGAGAGTCACTATTGCATGCAAAAACCCGGAATGTGGATACATGCTGAAGGCATCATTCAGAAAGAAGTTTAACGCGTGGGTGATACGTTCGATATCTCAAGCCCACACCTGCGTCACCACTAACATGGCGCAAGATCATCGAAAACTCAGTCATGACATGATATGTCATACCATCATTCCTCTGGTCGAAACTGACCCATCCCTGAAGGTGAAGACAATTATTTCTCATTGCGTTTCTGTGTTCAAATACAGACCTTCGTACAGAAAGGCTTGGTTGGCGAAACAGAAAGCAATTGAAAGAGTCTACGGCAACTGGGAGGAATCGTACCAACAACTTCCTCGCTACCTGGCTGCACTGCAATTGTATTCACCTGGGACTGTTAGTATATTGGAGACACTGCCGGCACAGTCCCAGGACGGAACCCCTCTCGAAGGTAATGGAATCTTCCATAGACTATTCTGGGCGTTTCGACCATGCATCGTCGGTTTTGGTTTTTGCAAGCCGATTATTCAAATTGATGGAACGTGGCTGTATGGGAAATACAAGGGAACTTTGTTGATGGCGGTCGCGCAGGATGGAAATAGCAACATTTTTCCAATAGCCTTTGCTTTGGTAGAAGGGGAAACAGCTGCTGCTTGGGGTTTCTTTCTGAAGAATCTCCGAGCTAGAGTCGCTCCACAACCTAATCTTTGTTTGATTTCTGACAGGCACGCTTCTATTGACAGCGCATACAACAATCCGGCAAATGGTTGGCACAACCCTCCCTCTAAGCATGTCTACTGTATTAGGCATATAGCACAGAATTTTATGAGAGAGATCAAGGATAAATTTTTGAAGAACCACTTGGTGAACGCGGGGTATGCCTTAAACCAACCTGGATTTCAATACTACCGCCGAGAAATAGCGTTGACAAATCCAGATGCAGGGAGGTGGATTGACAGCATTGACAGAGCGAGATGGACTAGGTCATACGACGATGGGGCTAGGTGGGGTCACATGACTACAAATCTTGTGGAATCAATGAACGGGGTTTTCAAAGGCATTCGAAACCTACATGTAACTGCCTTGGTTAGTGCTACGTATTTTCGGATGGCAACTCTGTTCGCCACAAGAGGTAAGCGGTGGAATTCAGTGTTACAAACACAACAGGTCTACAACGATGTGTGTATGAAATATATACAACAGGAATCTGCCAAGGGTAACACTCACCGAGTGACCGAGTTCGACCGTCATGGCCACACCTTCAGTGTAAAGGAAACAATTGACCACAACCAGGGACTTCCACGACAACAGTATCGCGTCAATATCCCAGATCGTTGGTGCGACTGTGGCCAATTTCAAGCATATCGCATGCCTTGCTCCCATGTCCTTGCAGCATGTTCACATACTCACTTTGATGCATTATCTTTGGTATCAGAAATTTACAAGGTATCAACGTTGCTCAACGTATACGACAATTACTTTCCGGTGGTAGCAATGGAAGCATATTGGCCTGTGTACGAGGGGGAAACAGTTTGGCATAACGATTTAATGCGTCGGAATAAAAGCGGTCGACCAAACAGCAGGCGTATTAGAACCGAGATGGACGTAACTGAAAAAATGCAGAGGAAGTGTAGTATATGTCGTGAGGTAGGACATAATAGGACCAAATGTCCCAATCGTGGATCTAGCTCCACAACATAGTTTTTAGTTTCGATGATATTTGTAATTTACTTTTTCAATGGAATGAACTTTTTTCATAGATTTTATGGGTTACAACAACACAGAAAACATTACCAAAAAAATAATGGATGCACCCATGGAAAAAAATTACCAAAAAAATTATATAAAAAAATAATGTTGAAAAAATAGTTGAAAAAAAAACTATAAAAAAATTCAGGAGAAAATATATTAAAGAAAATAAATAACATAAAAAAATGAAAAAAAAAATACGGGGGGGTGTTGTCGCCACCATGTAAAAAAAATTACCGAAAAAATTATATAAAAAAATAATGTTGAAAAAATAGTTGAAAAAAAAACTATAAAAAAATTCAGGAGAAAATATATTAAAGAAAATAAATAACATAAAAAAAATGAAAAAAAAAATAAGGGGGGGTGTTGTCGCCAGGGGGGGTGGCGACAACACCTAATTTTAAAAGGAAGGCGCCAGGCCCACTGGCGAGTATGTAGTGGGTTGAGTGTTGTCGCCACCCCCCCTAGCGACAACGTGGTGTATTTAGCAAAAAACTGACATTTTTGTAATTTTTTTGAAAACTTGGTTATTTTTGAAATTTTTTTTAAAAAACTTGATATTCAAAAAAAAAATTCGCACTTTCAAATAGAACTTTTTTTCCCTTCAAATTAAAAGTACTTTATGCTTTGATTAATTAAGGACTAGTTTCATTACTATACTCAATAAACTATAAAACTTTTCAACAATTATATAAAGTTTAAAGTAAAATGTTAATAATCATTTTCATACTTTCACACATTTCAAATATTCTTTTTTGTTTTTATACATTTAATGTTTCAATATTGTTAAGATTGATTCTTATCAATAATAACACGGCATTAAATATTCATAACGTCTCTTTTTTTCTTTTCTTTTATTTTCTTTTTTTGAAGTAAAAGGTTCACAACATGTTTGTTGATGTTGAAATTTTCATTTTCTTATTACTAATAGGGGTGATCGTATCCGAACCAATCCAAAAGCAAAATTGCAAATCAAACCAATCCAAATCGAAACCGCAAAAAACCGCGTTTGGTTTGGATGATTTAGGATGATTTTTGGACTAAACCGCACGGTTCGATTTGGTTTGCGGTTTTTATTTCACAAAACCGAACCGAACCAAACCGCATATTTAACTTAAGTTTTGAATTTTAATAATTAATTTATTATCTTTCCAAATCCAATTGCACACAGCCACACCTCACGTTTTGAATTTTAATAATTAATTTATTAACTTAAGTTTTTGCATAATCCACTTAGTTTTTGTATTTTATTAAGCTACATATATATGGAATTCTCTACTGTCTAATATATGTATTTCATTATTTTAGTTCTTTAATGTTCTTGTAATATAATTTCTTTTGTATGGTATAATATCATATATTATATTGACATTGAATTACTTTCCTTTTCCTTATATTTTAGTACATTTTTATTTTATAGTGTAAACCGCAGTCCACCGAACCGATCCTAACCGCATTGGTTTGGTTTGGTTTGGTTTGAATGAATTTTTAATAATCAACGGAACCAAACCGAACCGCATGCATTTTTATCTCGCGGTTAGGATGACTTTTATGCTCAAAACCGAACCAAACCGCACCGCGAACACCCCTAATTACTAATATTATTTTAAAAATCACAAGTTGTTTGTACTAAAAAAAAATCACAATTTCTCATTGATTCTCTATAACTATTATTCTTTCAAGGATTTTTTATTAATCAGTAACCATCCATTTACTTCTTCTTCTTATTATTATTATTATTATTATTATTATTATTATTATTATTATTATTATTATTATTATTATTATTATTATTTGATGAAAACAAGAGGATTAGAAACAACTATTTGTTTTCACGTAAGTTTATGGCTATATAATTTTCAAGAAAATGAATGATTGAATGCATGATTGATGTTAACATTTAACTAAGTTTTGTTTTATTATACATACATCAGGTTGAGAAGAATTGAAGCTAAATATAAACAATGATATTGTACCCAAATAAAAACATTAAATATGGTAGGGATTAGTAGCTTGATTGTTGAATATCAAATTAAAAATGATTTTGATATAAATAATTCTTTTAGACTCTTAAAATAAAATAATTTAAATTATAGTTCTCTTCGGCTAAAAATATATATTTTTTTTCAAAAGTCAAACAAAAATAACTATTTTAATCTCAACAAAAAAAATTGTTTCGAGCAAGCCACGAGACCAAGGAGCGGAAAACTCGATCATCATAAGGCTCAATGCAATAGCATGTTGGCCAAGACGTACTCACAATTAGGAAACCTGCATGTCATCCTCACCCTCGACGATCATCCACCGTCAGATACGACCGGACGATCCTTCAAGTAAGACGTCAGATTACACGGGGACGATTTTATCCGCTCATACTATATAAAACCAAATACACGCCACATGTAATCTCTCATTCATTCATTCATTCATACTACCCTCTCACTCATTCATTGACTTTGACATTAGAGTGTTAACCTTGCGGGTTCACACCATTCCAACGTATCAGAAACTCACCCCACCACATCAGAACTTCGTTCCATTCTATCTTAACATATTTTTTATTTCAGTTTGGAATAATGGCGTCATCTGTGGAAATCAACATTTGATTCTCACTAATTTCCATGATCAGATTCTTCTGATCCCAAAATCATGAATCGCGAACGTGATTTCACTCGAAAGAAGACCATGGTGTTTAATCCAGCTATTGAAGTCATTACAGTTCATTTGAAGATGAAATATCACAAAATAATTGGAGAATCGCTTGTCATTTCAGCTGACCTGCGTAGAGATTTCTTGATACATGAAACCATACTAAAGAACCCCTTAGCGAGCATCGTCGCTCTCTAGAAGAAAAGGAAGAAACCGATGCACAGGGTCTACTCGATGTTAACTTTATTTCTAAAGTAAGATACATTGAATAGTTATCCAATGTCGTATTAGTCAAGAAATCATCTAGGAAGTGGAGAATATGTGTTGACTACGCTGACCTCAATCGAGCCTGCCCTAATGATTCATATGCACTTTGAAACATCGATAACATAGTGGAGAGCCCACTCCATCGGTTACAAACTGTTATCATTCATGGACGTGTATTCTAGCTATAACAAGATACTCATGTTTGAGGCAAATGGGTATAAGAGAGAACCATATCTAATATCCAATATCCATGATGAATAAGTAGATAAATTTATTTCTATAACAAAAATAAATAAACTTGAAGTCTCCATTCCATTCTTTTTATCTTCCCGATACTTGGGAAATTTCTCTTCCAATGTCTAGTCTTACCGTAGTATAAGCAAATGCCCTTCTTAGTTATACCTCCAACAGGCTTCAGAGCATAAGTAGCAGGTTTGAGCCTAGTAAATTCCTTTCCTTTCCCTTTACTAACATACTTGGTGGGCTCTTTTTGCCTCTTTCCATTATTGACCAAGAGAGTAGTCTTCCCTTTTGACTTCAGATTCTTCTCAATAATTCTCGACATGGCTAGTAGCTCTGGCAGAGCTTTTTCCCTATTATTCATATTGAAATTGAGGACAAAGTGATTAAATATCTCTAGCAACAATTGCATGATCAAATCAGCCACAAGTTCTTTCTCGAGGGAAAAACCCAATCTATCAAGGTTCTCCATAAACCCAATCATCTTAACTATATTGGGACCTACACAGGCTCCCTCAGCTAACTTTCCTTGAAGAAGGGCTTTAGAAACTTCAAACCTCTTATGCCTAGCTTGCTCTTGATAGAGCATATTTAAGTGTTCAATCATATCGAACGCTACCATATTCTCATGTTGATTTTACAATTCATAGTTCATGGTAGACAACATGAGGCATGAAGTTGTTGTGGCATCATCAACATGTTTCTTATAAGCATCTTTTTCAGCCTTAGGAGCAGAACTTGGAGGCTCCTATTCGGTAACATGTGTCTCTAAGACATATAACGTTTTCTCATGTTTGAGGACAATCCTCAAGTTTCGGTGCCAGTCCAGAAAATTTATCTTAGACAATTTTTTTCTTGTCAAGAATTGATCACAAAATGTTGTGTGAAGTGTTTGTTAACATGGTAATCTACATTTCAAAAATAGTGAAGATATAAGTATCATTAAAAGATATTCAAATAGATTTTTAATTAAAAATGCTCCAACTATTTTATTTTAATCAAATGACCCTAAACATTTGATTTGGAAAATTTTGTTGGAATATTTTCAAGTGGATCTGAAGGTGAGAAAAATATATAAGAAGAGGGGTTGAATTGTGTATTGTCAAGTCTTTTGCTTCTTTTTCAAACACCTTCTGAAACTGAATAAGTTCAAAATCAAAACAAGGATAGATAGCAGCGAAAATAGTTAAAGCACAAAAGCAATAAGTAAAAGCACGCACAAAAGTTATCTTGGTTCCTCTTCAACCGAGAGTAGACCAATCCCCTTGTCCCACAAGATATTTCCCACTATAATCAAAACATAAATACAACCTTCTTAAGCAAACCAGCTTAAGACTTCCTTCCTCAATCAACCTAGAAAGAGACTTTAGCTCAATCAACCTAGCAAGAGACTTCCGTTGTTCAAGAAACCTAGACAAAGACTTCCTTGCTCAATCAATCCTAAAAGAGACTTCCTTGCTCAAGCACGCATGCAAGATTCTTCAAATAAACCTTTAAACAAATAGTTAAGATGAATAGAAAACAAGTTTCACTTGATATACAATCAGAGGTGCACAAAGAATACAACACAAACAAAGAGTTTGTTACTTGAGATTTCTATGATATACAAAGATAAGAAATCTCAAGACTATGTGCAATACAAAAACTATAAACGAAAGCTTAATAATCAGGTCAGTTCTTATCCTTGTTGTAATATCTTGTTGTAGTTTTCTCTTGAATCATTAGCTCCTTATATAGAGGCAGCAAAAGATTCGTTGGAGATGACTTGCACAAGTGTCTTTTCTGATAAGCAGTTTCTAAGAGACGTTAGAGGATGATACTGTGAAGATCTTTATCTTCTGAGTAAAAGCTTTATCCACAGTGTTTTTCTTAAACATGGCGACCATAAGGATGTTAGAGCATAATAAAATGGTCGTGTCAAAATGCCTTAAGCCTTGCACTAGAAGCCCTAGTTAACTTTCTCCATAACTAGATTTTGACAAGATAGAACTGTTTTGCACACAGAGTACGGACCAGAGGCATAATACTATGATTTCCAGGTCACCAGAATCTGAGCTTTCATTAGAAGCTGATATTCTAAGAGTCGGGTCATCAGATTTTGATCCTTCAGAATTTGAGACATTTGCTTCTCTTTATAAGCTATTTAACATGGTCAGAACCAAGTTAATTTAAAGCTTATGATCCTTTACACTTGAACAAATGTTATTATACCCTATTGTTCTTTAAGTACTTTGTTATCATCAAAATTCAAAGAGTATGAACATATTTTTTTCCAACAATCTCCCCCTTTTTGATGATGACAAACAAATATATTTAAGAACAATGGTTGATCAATTTAATTAACTTGACAACATCAGAGTCTGAGGTTTGTAAGCCCCCTCCCTGAGCTTAATAGTCCAAAGGTTGAGTTTTGTAAGCTCCCCCTAAGTCTTATCTAAGTTATTTAAACTTGTTTTGATTAAATAATTAATCAATAAAATTAAACATATAACATAATATATGGGTTTAGGTGATAATAAAAACATCCAAAAATGTTTTTACTGTTCTCTTTAAATACTTTCATTTCTCCCCATTTTGTCATCAACAAAAAAATGAAAAGGTAGCGAGAGAAAAAGATACTGAATGAAAGTATAATTTAAAAAGTGTGTGGTGTCGTTTTTTTACCTCCCCGTTACACTTGGGAGGACGGCACGCCGGACCCTTCACACGAAATTTGGAAGGAGATATGCGTCCTTGTGGGATGAATTTTATTTCAGTTCTTCCTACGATAGCACACGAACTTTTTAATTATCCTACGAGGAGGAAGGGGAAAAAGATCTCAAATAAACCCCAAGAGTTTTCTAGGTGTGAGGATTTCACCTAATCAGATGTTTTGGAGTCCGGGAGGTCGGTTATACATAGGGAAGGTTTTAAGCACCGTACATATTCGTAGTACTCTACGGGAACCTTCTCTGTATCTATGTGTTTGTGTTTGCTTCTTTGATTGGGAAAGTTTCTCCTTTGTGTTAGGAGAGAGAATTGAATTAAATTGAAATGAAAGACAGATGAACTGACTATTTTTGGTTTTTGATTAGCTCGCTGAGATTCCTTGTGAATCTCATGCCTACATATCCCTAATGGAAGTCAGAGCTTTTTGTAGTTCGAGGAACTAATTAGGGAAATGAATTGATTTTTGGGTGCCTTGTTTGAAGCTCAAGGTTGAAGCTTGAATTAAATCTCTGTCTACAGGAAAGAGACATGAAGTCATCTTTACAGAGAGGTATTTCTACTATTCCACCACAAACATTTGAAGTGACAGAAAAGTTGGGTTCGTTTCATAAGAGAGGGGCCTTACTTGTGTGTGTGCAAGTATGTCAGTCGCGGTCTCTTGAATGTAAGAAAGATTCTCAACCAGTTTAGGGAAAGGGAACAAGTCTGGGTGTGTGTTCCTCAGAGCATGCCTTTCAGAATCCTAAATGGGAGAATGTTTGAAATTTAAATGAAAATGTTTGTATTTTGAATGTGGTGAAATACGAGAAATATCTCTCTATAGAGATAAATCATGTCTATCTACTGTATGAAAGATTTGAATTTTTGAATGGCTTGTATGAGGCCCAAGCTTGAGGCTTAAGAGAGTTTTTATTGACTCTGGGAGATGACTCCACTGGGAATTGACTTTGACTGAAGGAATTTGTGTTCTGTATGAAGCCCAGAATTGTGGCTGACTCTAACTGGACAGTGTTTGTTTTATTTGACTGAAAGATTTATTTAGTGTTCTGTACAAAGCCCAGAATTGTGGCTGACTCTACCTAGGGAGACATTGTTTTCTGCCTTGTACAAAGCCCAAGGTTGTGGCTGACTGTTGAGGAAACAGAGTTTGGAGACTATGGATGACTCTATTTTATGCCTTGTACAAAGCCCAAGGTTGTGGCTGACTTAGTGGGGGAAAGATCCATTATGGAGACTCTATTATCTGCCCTGTACAAAGCCCAAGGTTGAGGCTAACTATGAATGGGGGAAGATCTACCAGTTTGGGATCTTTTGACTCAAAGGGGAATATCTGCCTTGTACAAAGCCCAAGGTTGAGGGTAAATTTGTTGAGGGTTGCTCTGTTGTGCAGATATTGAATGTTGACCCTACTAGGGAATTTGCTTGAGTGATTGAGACTGACCCAGGATTGACTCTACCGGGGAGTTTCGAAGGTTTGAATGAAGGTTGTTTTGGAAGCTAACCCTTTCCAGGGAATTTTTACTTAATGAAAGGTTGATTGGAAGCTAACCCTTTCCAGGGATTTTCCAGGGGATTTTGACTTATGAAGATTGATTTTATACTTCTTGTTTTAAGCCCAAGATTAAGGCTGACTCTAACTGGGGAAATTCCAGATGTGGAATCTAGACTCTACTAAGGAGAAGACTTACTGGAGATTGAAGATATGGGTGACAGAGACTGTCCATGTCTCTCATTCCAAAAGGTGAACTCAATGCTGAGATTGAGACATTCTTGGCTTATTTGAAGTCTGGTTTGAAGAATATAAAAATCTCACCAGGTTAGGCTAAAAGGTGACTAAAGACTTGTATACAAGCTCAAGAGAAAGCTGTGAATATGCTTTTAAGAAGCCCGTGGGTCCTTGTATTGTAAGCCCAAGAGGAGGCTAATCGAGGGTCATTGAGGGTCCTTGTTATAGCACAAGAGAAAGCTATGTTGGTTTTGAACTTAGTTTGTCTCTAAGCAAATGGGTAAGAGGTTTCACCGGGAATAATTCCTCTTGGGTGGATGTGCCCTATTTTTGTTCTAAGGCTTTTTTCAAGATGTTTCACCAAGAATAATTCATCTTGAGGTTTGAACTAAAGAATTCTAATTAGGAAAGAGCCTTCACCGGGAAGACATTCTCAATCCTAGGCCATAGTCCTATAATATATATACAGTTTATTTATCCTAACGTTTTTCTCAGACGGAGTTCTAAACAGTACATATACAGTTTATATTTGACAGGAATTTGAATGAAAGCTGGTAAATTGAAAGCTATAAAGCCTAACCTGGATGAAGTGGAAGCCTTTGAAAGATGTATGTACAAAGCTTTACCATCAGCTTGGTTGTTTATTGATAACAGTTGAATTGTTTATTGAAAACAGTTTTGAAATGTTTTTGTTTTGAAAACAGAAGAAGTGAAGATGGACACTAGGTCACATAGGTATATGAAGAGTTTCACCGAGAATAATGCCCTTCAATACCGAGAAGAAAGTTTTGAAAATAGATGAGAAGTTTTCTGTTTAAAAAGGATTTGAAAACAAACTATGAAAAAAAAGGTGTTGGGTCTTACACTCTATTAAAGGCACATTGAAATTGATTTACTGTTTATGAAAAACAATTGAAGATTTTTTTGCTGGAGGATGCAAGGTTTTGTTGTTTGAAAACCTTGATCGTCTGTTTAGTTAGAGATTGAAAACAGTTTCGAATTTTGACAAAAGTCAACTTAATCAAAGTAAAGACAAAGTCTATACTTTAATTAAGACCTAATGGATTAGGGTTTTATCACAAAAAATATTTACAAGAGATTAGGTTTTGAAAATTAAATGAAAATATGTATTTAAAGTATTTTAAAGTACTTAAAAACATACCATGGAATAGATTTTTTTGTGATTTTTTTGAATATTTATGAAATAGATATATTAAATGACAAGTATGTGAAAAATCAAGTGAAAATGATTTAATTTGATAAGTGAATTAATTGTGTGAAGTTGTGAAGAAATTAAGTGAGAAAGATGGCAAAAAATAGGTTTTTGGTCTCACCAAGGTTTGAACCCAGGCCCTTGAAGTCATTGCTCAAAACACACACCAACCAACCAACGCGCGCTTGGTGACATAGTAGTGGCCCCAGTTCAATACATGTGTTAAACAAGTGGATAAAAAGGAAAAAAATAAAATCAAAAGGTCTGGGGCGAGGGGGAATCGAACCCCAGACCTTGGGCACGCGCTTCACACAAACTCACATTACCAACTGGGCTATAATGATGTATTCGTTATTTGTACGCCTTGTATTAAAAATATATTAAACTCATCTATGAATGTTTGAAAATGGCGCCACCACCATCTTCATCTTCAACCTCAAGCTTCCAAGAATTTGAATTTCTAACTCTCTCGTTTCTCAACCAAATTGGATGATGTAAACATCAAACTTGCTCTAAATTCTCTCACGATTTCAAATATGTAACTATCATAAACTATAATTAACTATAGCTACTGAATTAACAAGAAAACGTGAAGAACCCTAGATTTTAAAAATGAAATTAAATGATGATGCTGAAGAATAAATGAATGATGATAGAGGGTTTTTAATCCTCTGGTGATGCTGAATGAACTGGTATCGAGTTTTAGAAAAATAAGTGCATGAATTAAAGAGGTGGAGTTCAAAAAATTACCTCTGAAACTGAAGGTCGTGGTGATGGTGGAGAGCTTCTGGCTATGGCTGGATGATTGCAAAAGCTTCCTGGGACCTTGTTGATGCTATCTGGGCACTTGAATTGCTTTGAACACCTCTGAATCAATCTACTCGACCCCTCTTGCTTGAGCTTCAAGTGATAATGGAAGGTGGTGATTCTGCACTTACAGATGAGTTGCGACCATCTGAATAGCTTCACTACACCCTAAGGAATGTGTCTGAATGCTTGGACTTGTTTTTGACACCCTCTGATTTGTTCTACAGACCTCCAACTGATTTTGCTCCAAATTGAAAGTGAATATGGTGATCCTTCACTTCCAGAAGTGTTCCAGGTGCTTGGATCACTTCTAATGAACCTCCTTGAGATGTTTGAATACTTAGTTTCAAAGGATAAGCTCTGGTTTGAAGAACCCGAGTCTTCTTGCCAAAGGACCTTTGAAAAACCTAAGTATGAGAGAGAGAAGGAGAAAGCAAGAATTGGAGTTGCTTTTTTGTATTGAATACTGAGGAAGGCACTTATATTTATAGGCAAAGAGCTCTATACATATTGAAGAGAGTGAGCTTGCTTAGTGAGGTAGTTTTGATTTCTTGGACATGAAGAAATTCAAAGAATATCCCAAATGCAATGATGACTTCTTTGATACCACTCCCTAGCCATCGGTTTTGCTTGATCTTAGGGGATAAATTTGATGCAGAAATGAGCTCTAATTGGTTGGGAGAAGATTCCTTTGGAGAATCACCACTTGGTCATAAATTCTCAAAATGTAATCATTACATTATCACATGTTTTGGTTCTTGATTGGTTTTCTTGACTTTTCTTGGTCAAATGACTTCAATAACCATATGTTGATGATTTCATTCTTCAAAAGTCTATGGTTGACTAAAAATCCAAAAAGTCAAAGGTGGTTTGTACAGTTGACTTTTTCAAATGGATTGCAGTTTTCTGAAGATTTCAGATGAATCAAGCTAATCTCCTCAAATGAATGATATGAGTGGAGAATATTGAGGTAATAGAGGATCTTGAGCCATGTTTTGAGTTGTGGGACCATGTCCTGATTAAAAGCCAACTGTCCAAGTGAATTAGGTTAAAAACCCTAATTGTAGGCCAGATGAGATTGATGACTGTGGCCTCTGAATTGAAGTACAATTCCCATCGGATATTGACATAGGGATCATTTAAGGTTGATTGAACACTTTGAGTGATGCCCTGGAGCTTTATGGGTTTCCCGGATGTGGGCCTTGATTTTAGTCCTTGATGGGTTCAAAACCCTAGTTTGGTAACCTGAGCAAACCTGAGTCTTGATGACTATTGTCTGATCACCATAGGTGGATGAATGAATCATTTTGAGTCCTATGATTGTTTTAGAGATCACTTTCTTATTGATTGATCATTTGCCTGAGCTTCTTGTCCTTGGACACCCTAGACTGAGTACTAGGTGTACAAGTGACTGTTCTGGGTATTTGTCTGGAGATGTGACATCTCAGGGAGGGTCAAAATTAGGGTATGATAGATGCCCCTATTTAAGTTTCTTTCATCTGGAGGGAGAAAGATTGACATCTTGATCTCTGCTGAGTGAAAGAGACTTAAATACCAAAGAATGCCCGAATTTTGGGTGTTCCTGAGATGTTGCAGTGATAATGAAATGTTCCTGGATTACTTGATCCCGTTGTCGCACTCTGCGTGGGATGGGGAGACAAACTTCCGTAGAAATGTGTCATGCGAACTCTGGTGAATGGATGGCAATGTAGAATGCACGATCCATCTTCTTTGACTAAGTGATGTTACTTAGAAAAAGGTAAGCAACCTCCCCTCGTTTCGGATTTCTGATCGCGAAACTGGTCTCAGTTGTAGTAATGTTACCTAGAAAAAGTAAGCAACCTCCCCTTGTTTCGGATTTCTGATCGTGAAACTGGTCTCAGTTGTAGTAATGTTACCTAGAAAAGGTAAGCAACCTCCCCTCGTTTCGGATTTCTAATCGCGAAACTGGTCTCAGTTGTAGTAATGTTACCTAGAAAAGGTAAGCAACCTCCCCTCGTTTCGAATTTCCGATCGCGAAACTGGTCTCAGTTGTAGTAATGTTACCTAGAAAAGGTAAGCAACCTCCCCTCGTTTCAGATTTCTAATCACGAAACTGGTCTTAGTTGTAGTAATGTTACCTAGAAAAGGTAAGCAACCTCCCCTCGTTTCGGATTTCTGATCGCGAAACTGGTCTCAGTTGTAGTAATGTTACCTAGAAAAGGTAAGCAACCTCCCCTCGTTTCGGATTTCTGATCCCGAAACTGGTCTCAGTTGTAGTTTTGGACGATATCTCAGATAAAGAGAAAATCTCCAAGGGTCTGATTCTTCCTCAAACTTCTCACCAGTATCTGTTAGGGAGATGCCATCTGATGGTTTATAAGAAACTTATCATACTTTCCTTCAATTTGATGTCTTCGAAGGAATGCCATATGACCGTGCGTCCTTTTGAGGAGCTAATGACCTTGTTTGAAAGTGGACGAACTGTCTTCGGGACGAAAAACTGCCACTCATCGATTTATGCTGGGGAGTTAATAAACTGTTTTCCAAGAGGAAAACTGCCATTTGTCAAATCTGATGAGGATAAACACCATGGAAGTAGACAAACTATTTCTTGAAAAGAAACTACCCTTCATCGACTCCTTGGGGATTAAACAACAGACAAAGTGTCTTTCTTGAGAAGGACTACCATTTGTCGACTGTTTAGGGGAACAAAAAGGTTAACAAATTGTCTTCTTGAAGAAGACTGCCATTTGTCGACTTCCCGGGGAATATTAAGAGTAAACAAACTATCTTCTTGAAGAAGACCGCCATCTGTTAACTCTAGCTGAGGAATCCTTAAGCGAAACAAACTATCTTCTCAAAGAAGACTTCCATTTGTCGACTCGTCAGGGAACTCCTAGAAGTGAACAAACTATCTTCTTGAGGAAGATTGCCATTTTGTTGACTCCGTGGGGAAATCCAAAAGTGGACAAACTATCTTCTTGAAGAAGACTGCCATTTTTCGATCTGCTGGAGAATTCGAAAAGAATGAACAAACTATCTTCTTGACGAAGATTGCCATTTGTCGATCCTACTGAGGAGGTATTGTAGGTGAACAAACTATCTTTTTGAAAAAGATTGCCATTTGTCGACCCTGGCTGGGGAATCCCAAAAGTGAACAAACTATCTTCTTGAAGAAGACCGCCATTTATTGACTTGCTGGGGATTACCAAAAGTAAACAAACTATCTTCTTGAGGAAGACTGCCATTTGTCAACCTGCTGGGGGGAATCCTGGGATGGACAAACTATCTTCTTGAGGAAGATTGCCATTTGTCAACTCTAGCAATGGATTCTTGATTAAAAGGTAAATGAACTGTCTTCGGAGGAAAACAGCCATTCATCTACTTTGAGGGGAATTACCCGGTGTACTAACCGTCTTCATGGAAGGCTGCTGTTCGTTGGCTCCTGTGGGGAGCGTTCTGGTAGATGAATTGTTTTTGTAGAAAATTGCCGTTCTTTAATTCTGCCAGAGTATTTTGCTTGGGGAAGTGGATGAACTGTCTTCATAGAAGGCTGCCATTCATCAACTTAGCAAGAGATCCGCCGGGGAAATAATCCGTGAATACCACAGTACTATTGAGGGTAACACTTATCCGCTTGGTTGGCGATGCGTGGATTCTGAGATCAAACAAACTTCTCGACCGAGATTTCCATTTGTTTGATGTACACGAACTCTCTGGGGAGGCGTGTAAGAATGAAGTTGATCAGCTTGTAAATGGTCAGGCGACTCAGCTGAGGAGATCTGTTGATTGCTGATCATGATGAAACTGTCGTCTTAGTTGATGACGTTCGATTTGGATACGCCATGCTAAATTGGCTAAAAACAAATTGTCTTGACTCGGACTGCTGTTTGTTTGTTGTGAATTACGTGGTAACCCCCGTCGGGGACTTGAAATGAATTGCGTGATAACTCCCGCCGGGGACTTGTGATGATTTGCGTGGTAACCCCCGCCAGGGACTTAAAACGAATTGTGTGGTAACCCCCGCCGGGGAATTATGATGATTTGCGTGGTAACCCCCGCCGGGGACTCGAAATGAATTGCGTGGTAACCCCCGCCGGGGACTTTTGAGGAAAGAGATGTGACAGATATGAGATCTGTCCTTTGAATTGTCGCCTAGGTCTGGCTAAGGATCTTTGTTGAAGATTTGTTAACAGCAGTAACTTGCTGTAATTTTGATGAAGATTCTCTGACAAGGGTGACACTTGTCTGTTGCTGGAAGAATCTCTTGCTTGGGAATTCCCAAATTGAGGTCTCTCTGACTTAGGCAATAGTATAATCAAAGCCTAACTAGACTATGCTGACTGTGCAGACATATGATATGATGCGTGAAGCATGCATGAATGTTATGATGAAATGAAATGTAAAGTGAATGTGAATAGAATTGTCGCGGATGTGAAATCCTGTGATACGACTTGAGTTTTTGTTGATTAGAAGACGTCTTCTTCTTGAAAAATGTAACTTGCACTCTGTTGGGGATACCGGGTTATCGGTTGTCCGCTGTTTGAAGTGGAATGAAATGATTTGAAGTGAAGACCCGTTATCGGTAGATGTTTGCAAAGCGACCTCATGGGGAAATTTTGTTCCCGGAGTCTCGACCGTTCTCGGAGCGACTGTTGGCGTTCTTCCTATTGTTTGCAAACCTTAGAAAGAAGTTTCACCTTTATTTTGCGAGTAAATTCATTTTATTTTGAAAACGTTTGTTTCAAGAAAATGACTGTCAAACTTAAAAAATGCAATTTTAAGAAACTGAATAAGACTCGATTGCAAAGAAGGGCACAAGGCTCGAATTTTTATTTATGGAATGGTAATCAGCCGAAGGCGTGAATCCATGGAGTATTTATAAAGTTGGAAATTGGTAATTTTTGGGAAAAGGACTACGCTGAAACGTGACGACCATTATCTTTCCCTTCCACTCTGAGTCGCGTTGTATTCGTGCTTCGTAGAAGATGACCTACTGATGATGAATACTTCGCTATGGATTTTCTGGATGATCAAGTTTGTCCTGAACACAGTTACTTGCCATATATCCCTAACTTTTGCTTAGATTACCCCTTTCGGGTTTTAAATCTACCGGGATTGATTTTTTTTTTATGTCTCTAACTTTTGCCTGAATCACCCTTTCGGATTTTCGATTCACCGAGACGCTCTTTTTTGCCTAAGTCGCTCTTTGCGAGTTTTCAACTTAGCGAGCTGTTCTTTTGATTATTTAGGCGAAGTATTTCTTGACTGCGTCGACGTTTACAGGACGGGTGAATTCTTCTCCATCCATAGTCGTGAGTATTAAGGCACCTCCCGAGAAAGCTCTCTTGACCATGTATGGGCCGTCATAATTGGGAGTCCATTTGCCCCTCGAATCTGTGAGAAAAGATTGAATCTTTTTTAGCACAAGGTCGCCTTCTTTGATTGTGTGAGGTTTGACCTTTTTGTCGAAAGCTTTCTTCATTTTTTGTTGATATAGTTGTCCGTGGCATAAAGTTGTCATGCGCTTTTCTTCGATTAAGTTCAACTCATCGAATCTGTTTTGACACCACTCGGCTTCTGTTAATTTTGCCTCCATCAAGACTCTCATTGATGGGATCTCAACCTCTATGGGTAGGACTGCCTCCATGCCATACACAAGGGAGAAAGGAGTTGCTCCAGTTGAAGTACGTATAGATATACGGTAACCATGAAGAGCAAACGGGAGCATTTCATGCCAATCTTTGTAAGTGATGGCCCTTTTCTGAATGATTTTCTTGATGTTTTTGTTAGCTGCTTCTACAGCTCCATTCATCTTTGGTCTGTAAGGAGACGAGTTGTGATGTTCAATCTTGAATTCTTCACAAAGTTCCTTCATCATTTTGTTGTTTAAATTTGACCCATTGTCAGTGATTATCTTGCTAGAAATGTCGTAGCGACAGATGATGTGATTCTTGATGAATCTGACGACAACTTGTGTTGTGACGTTTGCATATGAAGCTGCTTCGACCTACTTGGTGAAATAGTCTATGGCTACTAAGATGAAGCGATGTCCGTTGGACGCTTTTGGCTCGATCATTCTGATCATGTCGATTCCCTACATGGAGAAAGGCCAAGGGGAAGAGAGTGTGTTGAGAAGAGACGGTGGCACGTGAATTCTATCAGCGTAGATTTGACATTTGTGACACCTCTTTACATACTGGTAGCAATCTGACTCCATCGTCAGCCAATAATATCCTGCTCTCAGTATTTTCCTTGTCATGGTGTGTCCGTTGGTGTGAGTACTAAAGGAACCTTCATGTATTTCTCTCATGAGTGTTTCTGCTTCGTTTCTATCAACGCATCTGAGCAGAACCATGTCGAAGTTTCTCTTGTACAGAACATCTTCATTCAGGAAGAATCTGCCAGCTAACTTTCTCAAAGTTTTTCTATCTTTCTTTGATGCCCCAAGAGGGTACTCTTGCCTTTGAAGAAAGTTTTTGATGTCGTCATACCACGGTTTGTCGTCGATGATTGCTTCTGCTGTGAAAACATAAGCGGGCTTATCCAGGCGCATAACATCGATTTGAGGAATGTCATTCCAATGATTTATCCTAATCATGGAAGAGAGTCTGGCTAATGCATCAGCCAAGTTGTTGTCTTCATGAGGAATATGATGAAAATCTACCCGGTCGAAGAATGGTAGTAATCTTCTCGCGTAGTCTTTGTAAGGGATTAGCCTTAGTTGGCGTGTTTCCCATTCTCCTATGATTTGATTGATGACCAAAGCAGAATCTCCGTATACATCTAAGTGTTTGATTCTTAGATCCACGGCTTCTTCGAGACCCATGATGCAAGCTTCATATTCGGCCTCATTGTTTGTGCACTTGAAAGTTAATCTGGCGGTGAATGGAATATGGGTACCTCGAGGGATAACAATGATTGCCCCAATTCCTCGTCCATAAGCATTGAAGGCTCCGTCAAAGATTAAGCCCCACTGGGATCCTATCTCAGGTCCTTCGTCTGGTAGTGGCTCGTCGTAATCTTTCATCTTGAGGTACATGACGTCCTTGTCCGGAAAGTCAAATCCGATTGATTCATGATCATTGAGTGGGTGGTGAGCCAAGTGCTCAGCTAGGATGCTTCCTTTCACGGATTTCTGAGCGTGATACTCAATGTCGTATTCTGATGACAACATCTGCCAACGGGCAATTCTCCCGGTTAAGGCATGCTTTTCAAAGATGTACTTGATTGGATCCATCTTGGAGATCAACCAAGTAGTATGTCGGATCATGTATTGGTGGAGACACTTGGCAGCCCAGGCCAAAGCACAACAGGTTTTCTCGAGCATGGAGTAGCGAGATTCACAGTTAATGAATTTCTTGCTCAGGTAGTAGATGGCATGCTCTTTTCTTTTTGTCTCGTCTTGCTGTCCAAGGACACAACCCATGGAATCTTCTAAGATGGTTAAGTACATTATCAAAGGTCTTCCTTCCACTGGAGGAGACAAGATGGGTGGTTCGAGCAGATATTCCTTAATGCTGTTGAACGCTTTCTGACAATCGTCTGTTCAAACGCAACTTTGATTTTTCCGTAGAAGTTTGAAAATTGGAGCACAAGTTGCAGTCATGAGATATATGAATCTCGAGATGTAATTCAGACGTCCAAGAAATCCTCTAACTTGTTTCTCGGTTCTGGGTGAAGGCATTTCTTGAATTGCCTTGACTTTGTCTGGATCTACTTCAATTCCTCGTTTGCTGACGATGAAACCAAGGAGTTTTCCTGAGTAGACACCAAAGGTACACTTGTTGGGGTTCAGGCGAAGCTGAAACTTCCGTAAGCGTTGAAATAGCTTTGACAGATTCTGTATATGATCTTCCTCATTTTCTGATCTGGCAATCATGTTGTCCACATAGACTTCCACCTCCTTATGCATCATGTCATGGAAAAGTGTAGTCATGGCTCTTTGATAAGTTGCCCCTGCGTTCTTTAGTCCAAATGGCATAACGCGGTAGCAGAATGTTCCCCAGGGGTGATGAAAGTTGTTTTCTCCATATCTTCAGGTTCCATTTTGATTTGGTTGTATCTTGAAAATCCGTCCATGAATGAGAAAACGTTGGATTTTGCTGTACTGTCAACCAACATGTCAATATATGGTAAAGGAAAGTCATCCTTAGGGTTTGTTCAAATCTCTGTAGTCAACGCATATGCGGACTTTTCCGTCTTGGGAATGGGAACAATGTTAGCTAACCACTGAGGGTATTCTGAAGTGACGAGGAAACCAGCGTTGATTTGCTTTTGAACTTCCTCTTTGATTTTCATGGCCATCTTCGGATGAGTTCTTCTCAATTTTTGCTTGACCGGAGGGCATTCTTGCTTTAATGGTAAGTGATGCTCCACTATAGTGGTATCCAACCCTGGCATATCCTGATAGGACCAAACGAAGACATCTGAGAATTCTTTGAGTAGTTGTATCAAACTCTCTCTGATTTCTGAATTGAGCGAAGCTCCAATCTTAACCTCTTTTCTATTTCCATCGGAACCAAGGTTAATGATCTCTAAAGGCTCATTGTATGGCTGAATGGCCTCTTCCCTTTGTTGGAGTAGCCGGGAAATTTCTTCTGATATTTCTTTGTCTTCTTCTTCCTCTGCCTCGAATACAGGAAACCCAAAACTTGGAGAAGTCATGTGATCGCACGTTTCAACGTGGTATTTTATGATTAATCTGCATATGTGTGATGAGTTTTATTTAGACAATGAGGGAAGACTCAGTATATGCAGTTAATGGAATGTTTTGATGTTTTTTAAGGGTGTTTTTTAGGATTACCAAATTCCGAAAAAAGAAAAGGAAAAAACTAACGAAGGAACAAAATGACATTTTTATTTATCGACAGTCACTTCTTGAAACAAAGACCCTATAAAACAAAACTCTGTTGCTTTGGGCAAAGCAAAGAGGGACATTTTCCTAAGAAATAGTAAAATGCAAAGCCCTATGAAACATCTCTTCACCATGGGCTATGGTGAGAGGACAAAATAACGGTGAAAGTTCCTACTTAGGAGTGCGAATAACAGTCAAAACTTCAACAGCCATCCAATAGTGGCGAACCCCATTGTGCATTATGTAATCTGGCACCTTAGGCTTGAGTTGGCCTGTGGTAGGTCTTGATTTACCAACAACTGTCTTTGTGACACTCAGACGATCTTCTTCCGCTTCAGCAGACTGAGCAGTGTGAGCATACCCATTTCCAAGTGGAGTATGTCGGATTTTCTTTTGAGGAAACTTCCAATCTTCTGAATGGAGAGACTCGTTGTCAGAGAAACTTTCGAGATCATCCTCTTCTGTATTTTGATCTTGCTCTTCTCCCAAGATGGCGTTGACTAGGTATGTATACTCTAAATCTGTAGCCTCGGAAGGTGACTTGGGGATATAATCCTCAATGATGACTTCACCAGACGATGATGACGAATAGCAAGGTTTGAATATCTCTTTTGGCTGAGCAAAGTACTCATGATCAATATTCCACCCAGTTGGAACAATGTCTTCAAGAGAGATTTTTGAACTTTCAGGAGCGGAGTATTTCACCATGTAGTTGAATTTTCCGCTTGGTTCTCCTAATGTATCCCAGGTTTCTTCGGGGATAGGAGGAACTTCCTCTGATGAACCATGACTTCTGGTGGCGGGGCTATTGATAACTTCGTCACTGCTTGGTTGAGTCTTACTTCCAGATCCTCTAGTCGGATAGCAGAAAGGTGAATCAGATTCTATTAGGAAGATGTATCCTGATCTGCGAAGGTAGGATAGACATTCCTCTTCAAAATTCTCATCAGCGTTTTCCGTACCGATGGTATTGACTGTTTGTTGAACAGGTTGAAGAAAACCTCCGCTGCGGAAAGTTTCTTGAATTGGGCGAACTACCTCATTTCCTTGAGTAGCCTTTGATGATGTTGGAAAGAATCCAACTCCTGTTCTATTTTTGTTGTTGGTAGGAATCTCAATGTGCCCCCAACCACTGGTAGTGCCATCCTTTACAACTTGGATTGCATCTTTGTAGGAAGAAATAGACGCTGCTTTCTCCTTACCCTTTTCCTTGTCCAAGGAAAGTGCTTGGAATTTAGTTCCAGCGACTTCTTTTGATTCTATGTCGGAGAATGATGATAGACTGCTGACGATCAGAGCTGGTTCTCCATATACGCTTACCAATTTTTCATTTCGTACGAACTTCAATTTCTGATGAAGTGTTGAAGTAATTGCCCCAGCCTCATGAATCCATGGGTGACCTAACAAACAACTATATGCTGCCTGGATATCCATAACTTGGAAAGTGATTTGGAAAGTGTGAGGCCCAATGGTTATGGGAAGATCAACTTCTCCAAAAACTGACGTTCTAGATCCATCGAATGCTTTGACGATGACGTTACTGTCCCTTAATGGGAAATCCTTGAAGGATAATCTTGACAAGGTTGATTTGGGCATGATGTTGAGAGAGGATCCATTGTCTATTAAGACCCCTGTGAGAACATCACCCATGCAGCTGACTGAGATGTTAAGTGGCAGATTATGACCCACTCCTTCTTCAGGAAGCTCTTCGTCAAAGAAACCCAGATTAGTTCCTGCGGAGATGTTGGCAACAATGTTGTTGAATTGCCCTATGGTAACACCAGGTTCTTTGAAAACTTGCTCCAAACCTTTCTGTAGAGCTTCCCTATGAGCCTCGGAATTCAATAGTAGGGAAAGTACAGATATCCTAGATGGAATATGTAGCAGTTGATCTACAATTTTGTATTCAATCCTCTGGATTAATTTCAAGATCTCATCATTTTCTTTCGCTTGAGTAGCATTGGTCGGATGATTGTCTTGCCTATGTGGTGCTTCTTCCGAAGGCTTCTCCATATTTTCTGTTGTTCTGTTGAAGACTCGTCCACTTCTAGTGACTCGACTAACATCAGCAATGTTGACAACAGATGGTAATGGTATTTCCTTACCATTTTCAATGAATGTAGTGTTGTACTGATTGGTGCTCAGAAAATAAGAGAAATAAAATGTTAACTTGCTTATAAAAGCAAGCTTTCCACAACACGCGAGATACGCAAGATAAAAAAAACTTGCTATCTTAAAACAATAAGTAAGCCAATATAGGAAGGAGGGATAGAAACAACATAAACTTTTCAACAGAAGCAGAAAACTGAAAAAAAGAAAGAGACTGAAGAAGGTGAAAATACTCAGGAGCTAACAACAACTGAAGGTGGGAACACAACTAATGAGGATAACAAAACACAAGATGCACAAGATAAACCAGAAGATAATTTCACTCAAGAAGAGGACCTATAAGATGACTGTGAAGAGGGCTGGAAGTCCTATTTTAGATTTGATGACAGGGAACAAGATCAGAATTTTGAGTTAGTTTTATTTGTAAAATCAATTTGTGACCAAGAAATTGTATTTGCTTCAATAATAATATATGTAATACAAAATGGAGTTAACCCAAGATTTTTAATTTACCAGAAACTAAATATCTAATCCCAATAAATGTATCAGAGTTTTACAAAAAAAAAAGTCCAGAGTTTCAAAGACTGAGATGTTTCAGAGGTTTCCTAATATCAGAAGCAGTCTAGGAGCTTCTTGATATGGTAAATTTTAATCATTTTCAGATATTGATTCTCCATTCATAAGCAAGCACTAACCTTTGATAAACACCATGTTCATATTCTTTTTGATAAAATCAAATCTTTCAACTGTAAGAGGCTTGGTAAATATACCAGCCCATTGATGATCATTATCAATGAATTGAATATCTATTATACCCTTCTGAACATAGTCTCTTATAAAGTGATGCTTTATTTCAATGTGTTTGGTTCTAGAATGTTAAACAGGATTTTTTGTCAAACATATGGCAGCAATGTTTTCACAAAAAATAGTTATACTACTACCATAAATTTGATAATCATCTAACTGATATTGTCATACCCCAAAATCTTCCCTCCTCTATTCATCTTCAATGGCTCTAGGTTCAAAGGATCATTCAAGTCACTCTCTCCTTATCGATGGTCTCAAAGCTAGGGTTTGCACTTTATCAAAGGATTTTGAATTTCTAAGGCCTCAAATGGATCTCAAGAAGCTTCAATTGAGATGAAACTAAAGAGAGCCTTTAGAGGACACCTTAAGCTTTCTAAAGAGCCAAGAATCACCTCTATGGAATTAAGATCAAGGAAGTTATGACTTGTTAAGGTTGACTAATTTTTGAGAAAATGCATGAAAGAGATATTGAGCAAAATTGAATTTTCTTTCAATTGGGTCAATCCTTTCATGTTCTAAAACTCATTTCTAGCATGGTCCATAACCTCTAAGCCCAACTATATGATTTCCTTTTATTTATTTTATTTTATTTTATTGGATTTAATTCAATTCAATTTTAGTTAAAATAAATAAAGAAAAAAAATCAAAGATTGGTGTTAAGCTTATTTTATCAAATATTAAGAATACACTCATAATATTTGATTGAAGACTTGTGGCAAAAAGATCAAAAAATAGATTGGAGTTAAACTTGGAAAGATTTTATACAAAAAATCAAATCAAACTTTCTTCTAATCAAAGCATGATTTCTTTCCAATTTTCTAAACCCTAAAGTGATCTCATATATATATATATAGAGAGAGAGACGCAGCCACGAGGGAGGGGGGGATTCGGCCGCAGAAATCCTTGTTGAAGAACAAAAAAATCGGATTTGAGAATTCAAAGGAAATTGAAATTTCGAGTTCGACTTTAGACCCACTTTCAAGAAGGTTTGAAGATTGAAACGTGTTGCCGGACCTGTCCTGAAGCTTTTCGGATCAATATCAGCATCCCAGGCGTCAGAGCTTCACATAAATATCGCACAGTTTTGTTTGAAATTGAGGAGACCGATTGTAGTCCTTCAAGCATTATAAATCGTTTTGGATAGCATATTCCCGACTAGAATTGTGTTTGCAATCTCCTCGTGTCATTTGATTTGTGTTTGAGTACAGGGATTACGTCTTGCCATGTTAGGGTTTCCATATGCTTGAAATTGGGATCTACATTTGGGGTGATTTTAGGCCGAATCAAGGGTTCCGTCGGGTTCATGGTGATGTTTATAATCGATCTGGGTTGTCTTTGTAGGTTTGCATCATGTTCTTGCAGGTTTTGCCATGGCCATAGAGAGGAAGAACCGAGGAAGGAGACGGTGAACAGTGTTCACGCGTCCTCCATTTTTTTCAAATTCGCAAGTCCTCTTTATCTTAACCGCGCGCGAACAGATTATCAGCGAGTCTTCATTGGCCCAGCGGTAGCGCATGCTTGTCACGGCCCTTCAGCGCATTGGTTCGATCCCTGGCTGGGATCCTTTATTTTATTTTATTTGTAGCTTCAATCTCCGCAGGTTCCAATGTGTGCACTCCAAGAAAGACCACCATGCACGCGCAATGTCCATCCATCAGATCGAGGTAGTGTTCAATCCAACGCATTAGAGACGAGGGAGCACCATGGAACTTCACAGGCGTGCTGCACACAATCGAAACCGGGTTTTATCATATCTTTATATGCTTATTTGCTTTATTAATTAATTACTTGAATTCAAAAATTACTCAATTATATTTAATTCAATTTGTCTAATAAAATTAGGATTAGAATTAGGATTAGGTATATATTGGGTTTTAGGAATTATATTCTCTCGATTATTCGACTATTTGCCCGATTAATTAATCTAATTAATTTTAATTATAATAAAAAACCCTTATAAATACATTAAGATATTAGGGTTTGCTCCATCCCATTTGCCCAAAGTATCAAAGATATTAGGATTTAATTTATTATTCGTTCCGACTAAATCTATTGGTCGCGATGGTTAATAATCGATTAATTTAATTAATCAAATCCTATAAATTAAAATTCAAATAAATTTATTTTGCTAAATGGTTTTAACCATCCTATTGGTTATGATGATTAGCATATTTTTCCCTTATCAATTCGTTATTATTTGTAATCGAAACTATCGGTTATGAGGGGTAACGATAAATTAATAAATTAACAATTAAAATACATCAATTTGCTAAAAGTGATAATCGAATCAATCGATTAGAATTGCCAGCAATCCTTTACTAATCTGTTAACTATGGCGATCGAATCTATTGATCGTTGCGGTTAATAGTGCCATATTAAAATCAGGGTTGTACGCCCAAAATATTCAGAACAAATCAAAAATATGGATTTTTATCCTTATTCAAAAAACTACGACAGGCCAGTCAAAAAGCCTTCAAACCATTCAAACTCTAACTCTAAGGGCGTACAACCCGCCCCCGAACTACGTAGACTCTGATCCTCCATAAGGAGGTACGTAGGCACTTGGCAACAAGGCGAGTCCCCCTCTCCAAAATTCTAATCATGTCATTATAATTCTGTTTGCCACATTTCTTTATGTTCTGCCATAAACCTTCATCTTTGAATATTAGCCTTTAGGAAAGGGTTGAGGGTGCCTAACACCTTCCCTCGACCTGAATATAGTATCTTACCCCGATCTCTCAACTACGTAAGGTTTCCTATTCGCCTTGGTAGAATAGGTGGCGACTCTCTAAGTTAAATTTTTAGGGCAGGTTGCTACAGCTGGCGACTCTGCTGGGGAAACACTTAATGGTGAATTACTATACTCCTATAGGCTTTGGCAGGGTTTAGGTTTTTGGCAAACTTTTTTAGGGTTTGGCTAATTTGCCAAAAATTAGGGTTTATTTATATTTAAATATTTAAAGTTTTTACTTTATTTATTTATTTATAATTTCATCTTTTACATCAATTGAATAAATACCTGTTTATAAAAAAAAATCTGTTTATTTAAATATTTGCTGCGTATTGTATTTTTTTAAATTGCAAGCGGTCGGATTCAAGGTTAGTTTCAAATATTTAAATTTTATTTATTTATTTATTTTCCTTTTCAATTTCATTACTGCGATTTAATTAAATATTTATTTAAGTGAATATTTATTTCTATTATATTTGCTGGTATTTTTTTTATGTTGTGTTAAACCCTAAGTGTGGGAGTTAACTTTGAGATCAATAGGGGAGTATGAATCTCCTACGAGTCTCATTGATAATTCCACTCGGAGTGGGTTGAGTATTCGGAAATGTCCAAAACGAGGCTTGACTTTGTTGAGGGCTGGACTGGATACTTAGCTGATCTCTCCGGGAACCTACCCCAAAAATTCGAACCTCATGGATAAAATGAGTTGTTCTAAAATCCGAAGAGACAAAAAGTCTCGGAGGCTACGAACGACCCCATGAGACCTTCTAGAACACCCCCTATAAAAAGGTTGGCTCCCAAGAGCCGCTACGTCGAACCTATGAACCTAGGACTTTTGTGCTTCCATGCTTATCATATGTTTGCAATTTATATACTTCGAATATCTATGCTTTCAATTTTGCAGGTATCCCTACGTGTTCCCTAGCCTGTAGGGACTGTGATTTCTAAGACCACGTCTTTCCCACGAAAGACATCACCATCTATGCCCTCCCTAGCCTGTAGGGATTTTATTCTTATATCCTTGTATTTTTACAACTACGCGTCCTTCCCACGAAGGACATCTTCGCTTACGCACGTCAATTGGCTTCTCGATAGCCATGAGACTAAGTGACTGTCATGAACGGTCACTTCGCGCCCGCATCTACGTGGTCTCTAGATTGTAGGGACTTTACTTTTATATCCTTGTATCTACAACGACGCGTCCTTCCCACGAAGGACATTTCCATTAACGCACGTCAATTGGCCCCTCGATGGCCATGCGATCTAGTGACTGTCTCGAACGGTCACCTCGTGCCTACACCTACGCACTCCCTAGCCTATAGGGATTTTCTTTCACAACCCGTGTGTTTTCACAACGACGCGTCCTTCCCCGAAGGACAACTTCGCTAGCATGCGTTCGATTGGCCTCTCGATGGCTATGAAATCTAGTGACTGTCCTGAACGGTCACTCCATGCTCATTCCTGCGCACCCTCTAACTTGTAGGGTTTGGATCTCCATTTACACATCACATCCCTAGCCTGTAGGGATTTCTCTTCGTCCATATCGTCCTTAGATAGGTTGTGTTCCGCATAGAGAACCTTCCCACGAGGGACAAATTCATTGATACACGTTGATTGGCCTCTCGATGGCCATGAGATTTAGTGACGGTCTTGAACGGTCACTAGCCGCTATCTTCTGCATACTCTCGAATCCAAGGGATTCCCCTTAGCGCGTCATAACATTTACCCTGCAAAGATTCCAAGAGAGTCTAATGTCGCCTCTAAGGCTATCCCTAGGATCATATGTTACACGTCTGCATTGCATACACGGAGTTACAATATAAGGAGTCTCTCGCTTACGCGTGCATTTGCATTTTCATGCATTCATACATTCACATTTGCATTTCTATCTTTGCCCGCATCCATACCAACCGTGCTAGCCGGTTTCCCGAAACTCGCCAAAAAAATCAAAGGATAAAAAAAAAACTATGGAGAAAGGAGAATAAAAGATCTTGGTCTTGCTAAAAAAGGGACGTCTTTTACCAGCCACGTGTCCATGCCTTGGCATAACAGGATTATGAATACAATGAAGGTTGTCATCGAGCAAGGATTAGTTCAACAAAGAGTTCCCTCATAGATACACTCAAGATGTATCTAGTTATAAAGGGGTTCATCTTAGAACATATCAAACTTTCGAGGACGCTCTACGATAACCTGGGGGCAAGGATTAGCCCAACTGGGGCAATATCCTGAACAAAGAGGCATAACCACGATGGAGGGAATTCGACATATGTCAGCCCCACACCAAGAAAAAAAGGGTCATAGGTGATACTATCCTTAGGAAAAGCAAAAGAGGTTTAGTCAAAGGAAACTCATGAAGTTCCGATACGACGAAAACCCACCGCTAACGATTTATTCCCGCCAGGTTTGACATGTCCAAAGAAAATTCGAGGTTGCCCTCACTTCTACAAGTTTAAGAATCTAAGGAGTGAAACAAGGTCAGTGGATCTACAAAGGAGATTATCCCTAGGATCAATAGGTGTTTACCGTGCTCACAATTTCAACCCTCACGACCGCTAAGTGTTACTCAAGATAAAAGTTGTACCTTCGGATTAGCAATTCTAATGGGATGACCATGCAGGTTTTGGAGTCAATTCATTCACTCACTACCACGAGTTTTCACTTGTACACTTCTATTCTATTTCAAATTTCAAATCTAAGAGTATTAACAAACTTGAGGGAGAATGACGAATACAAATAACTAAGTCCAGCTAAACATATGCTTTCAAGGTAAGACCGAGCCGAGGATGTACAGGCATTGCTTCAATTCCCAAACAGTGGAGATATAAGGATGTTAATCCCTCGTTACCCCCTCGAGCCAGGAGTTGGAGTTTGTTTCTACTTTTCAAAAGAACCTTGATTTTAACCAGGGGCAGGGTAGATTTCAACTAACTCAATGATGTATTTTGGTTGTCAAGAGAATCAGTCAATCCAAGCATAAGGTTCAAGCATATCTTCTTTCACGCATTCACCCAAGATTGAGGAAGCAATGGAGATAACATTCACAACAATCCTCTTCCTCATTACACCATTCAAGATCGAGGAAGTATCAAAGGTGAAGCTTGCAAATCAAAATCAACATAGCAGTCACAACATTCAATATCCAAAGATTAATCTCAAAAGGAGTATTCAAAAGCAAAAAGGAGAAAAGCGCCCGCTAAGTCAAAATGAAAAATTCCACGAAAGAGAAAAAACGACTTAGGCAAAATTTAGGGCATCCCGATGGGTCAAACCCAAAAGAATTAGCTCATGCAAAAATAAGGGATAAAAACAAAGGCTAAATACAATGGATAATCTGGTGACTGCTAAATCATCAAAGCTTCGCATCAATGCTTGGATCTTCACAACATTTTCATCAATGCTTGGATCTCTACTAAGGTTTCTGCTTAACATCAAAACTGAAACAAGTCTCTTGCAAACAAAGCACATCCATTGGATTAGGCGAATTTTTAGGATCTGGAGAACATCAAGGAGAAAGGGGTGGGATAAATAAAGTTTGAGCCTTATATCCATTGTTTCTTAAAACATGAACCAGGCCAAGTTACAACATTCAAAAGTCCTAATTGAGGCAAGGTTAACTACGAAAGCATATTAAGCAGGATCTGTTATACTGACTCCTATGTTTGTTAAAACTATTTCTAACCACTATACTTCTTCAAGCATTCTTTTCAAAACCATACAGTCCTAATTCATAACGGACTTCGATTTCAAAACTCGCATGCGCATCCTATTGGAGCTACATCTCAAAAGGTACAACACCATCTACAAGTATACACTTAGCATCGAGGAAATCTCGAAATGGGTTTAATCAAAGGTGATCATTTCTAACAAAGACCCTGGAGTCGGGGGAACCACATCTAGGGGGTTCTCCTAAACAGGGGCAAAAAAAATTTCAAAGATCACATGGGCATGCTATCAAACATCCTATTCACTAGGGGTACTCTTCCTAAGGTTCAATCGACTTGGGTGCACATCTCGAAGCAATAACAAACAGGGGCATGTCAAACATGGGATAAATTCAAAATGGGTAGAACACCATGGATAACCTTCCATAACCTGGAGATCAGGGGCACACCCTTTAATCTAAACGTCGAAGCATATGACAAGGCTATTTCCTGGGAGCACTTCCCTCATAAGCATCTCTTTCACTAAACATTAGGCAATCGGATTTCAAACCCATAAGGCAAACAATTCAAAGGTTAAAGGTGTGGAGAACCTCTAAAGGTTAAAGGCGTGGAGAACCTCAAAAGGTAAAAAGCGTGGAGTAATTCAAAAGAGCCAAACTAGGGCAAGACGAACAACAAAAGGAAAAGGCGTTCTCGCACTTTACAACCC